>NC_134107.1:72392869-72695899 GCF_040939455.1 Microcebus murinus | reverse complement strand
AGAAATAACCTTCCGTAAACACAAGACTTGATGTTAACTTCATTTTTTCAACAATGTTTGGATGCCTGCTATGTGTCAAACATGCCCTACTCTCACAGAACTCACATTCCAATGGGTGGTGCTGGGATTGTTATCATAAGAATGATTCAATGTAATTGAAAATTCACCAACAAATCTCGAATAGTTCAACCATGAGTTACTGAACTCAATATGCTAATTTTCATAATTTAATTAACTGAGAGATGATCATTACAACAGGTATAATAAATCCTTTTATTCATTCATTTAGTTAGCTCTTATTTTTTATAATTTAGTTTTAATAATATGTATTTGGAGATCAATTCCTAAATACCAATTTCTGTTTTGAATGTTTATATAATTGGTTATTTTTAATCTTCAGAGCAATCCTGTAAGTTGGACAGGGCAATAATAGCCCCATTGTATAGACTAAGCATTGGTAGTGAAATAACTTGCCCAGTTGACAGTAGAAAGTTCTAGAGTGAAATAGGTTGTCAGTACTGTTCTTATTGTTCAATTGCACTGTGTTGACAAAAAGAAAATAGGAATAACTAAAGTCCCAATAATTTGGACTTGAGCAATTTTCAAAATTTATTTATTTAGAATCATAGAATCAGGTTTTGTGACATTAAAAAGGTAAATGAGACAGACTTACCTGTTAGCAGTTCACATAAACAGATGAGACAATTATATGAAAGACAATTCAGTAAGATGCTATGGGTTTCTGAATCAAATTCACAAAACATTGCTATAAATACAAAAATTCATGTGGCTACACACACGTAAATGCACAAACACCCTTCTCTCCCCCTCCCCCACTGCCTCCATTCCTTCCTCCCTCTCTTTCTCTCTCTACTTCTAATCCTGCAGCTAACAACTAAAAACCCTTATACAGAGTGATCCTCATACAGAACAGAGTTCAATTTGAAGTAACTCTGGAATGTCACTCAGCATGCTCACAGCACTGGAGTTAAGTGAACAGAATCTTTTCACTCCTGAAGCATATTGGTCTCCTTAGGAATGACTAGAAAACCATAGGTCTTAAGATTGACTACTATGTGAGTATGAAGATACCGAGGAGTCAATACCCTATATCCTTCGGTTGGGCAAGGGATTGATACAAGAAAGGCAGGATTAAGAATTGTCTCTTTTAGGCCAGGCGTGGTGGCTCACGCCTGTAATCCTAGCACTCTGGGAGGCCAAAGTGGGAGGATCACTCAAGGTCAGGAGTTCGAAACCAGCCTGAGCAAGAGCGAGATTCTTGTCTCTACTAAAAATAGAAAGAAATTAATTGGCCAACTAAAAATATATAGAAAAATTTAGCCAGGCATGGTGGCGCATGCCTGTAGTCCCAACTACTCGGGAGGCTGCAGCAGGAGGATTGCTTGAGCCGAGGAGTTTGAGGTTGCTGTGAGCTAGGATGATGCCATGGCACTCTAGCCTGGGCAACAGAGTGAGATTCTGTCTCAAAAAAAAATAAAAAATGTTTCTCTCGGCCAAGTGTGGTGGCTCATGCCTGTAATTGTAGTATTTTGAGGGGCTGAGGCAGGAGGATTGCTTGAGCTCAGGAGTTTGAGACCAGCCTAAGCGAGACCCTGTCTCTATAAGAAAGTTTTAAAAAGCCGGGCATGGTGGTTTGCACCTGTAGTCCTAGCTACCCTAAAGGCCAAGGCAGGAGGATGGCTTGAGCCCAGGAGTTTGAGGTTGCAATGAGCTATGATGATGCCACTGCACTCTAGCTGGGGCAACAGAGTGAGACTCTGTCTCAAAAAAAAAAAAAAAAAAAAGTAGTCTCTCCCTTAGGTGAGAAATTCTACATCCAGTTTAATTTATTAGCCAGCATTACTTTATTAGTAGTATGTGCAATGCCCTGCTCAGGTGTTTCAGGATTTGTCAACATCATACAGAGATACAAACTATATTTTTTTTTTTGAGACAGAGTCTCGCTTGTTGCCCAGGCTACAGTGAGTGCCGTGGCGTCAGCCTAGCTCACAGCAACCTCAAACTCTTGGGCTCAAGCAATCCTTCTGCCTCAGCCTCCCGAGTAGCTGGGACTACAGGCATGCGCCACCATGCCCGGCTAATTTTATATATATATACATTAGTTGGCCAATTAATTTCTTTCTATTTATAGTAGAGACGGGGTCTTGCTCTTGCTCAGGCTGGTTTCGAACTCCTGACCTCGAGCAATCCGCCCGCCTCAGCCTCCCAGAGTGCTAGGATTACAGGCGTGAGCCACCGCGCCCGGCACAAACTATATTTTTAACTATCATTTAGAGAAGATAAGATAAATACAGAAATACTCAAGGAAGGGAATGCTGAATGTCCTAAGAAAGCCACAATTCAAATCATGAGGCAGTTTGTCTTGAGGGGGAAAACATTTGTTTTTTAAAGATAGAAAATCAACTTCATAGAATATATAGTGTTGATAACTACTTAAAATGTATGTCCCATTGTTAATTTTTTTTCCTAACATAAAACATTTGAAAAGAATTTAAAAGATAAGAAAACAATTCTCCCCTCAGGATAACACAATTATTATACTAATTGGTTTGCTCCCTTTAAGTTTTTCTCTATGTTTGTCAATAAAAATTAATCAAACTATATTTACAATTTTATAACCTTTTTGCTTACAACATATTTTAAGTATCTTATATTGTATTTATGATCAATTTTAATTGTTACAAAATATTCAAATTGGTAGATATCACTTTTTAAAAATAATTTGTCTTAGGTATTAGGTTGTTTTGAATTATTTGCTATTATAATTTTATAAGTCACATGTTTTTCTGAGCAGTCTCTTATTTTCCCAAATTGAGACTTTCCTTAAGAAAAAATCCAAGAAATGAAAATACTATGTCAAAGTATAAGAATACTATGATGACTCTTGAACTTTTGCCAATATATATTTACCTTTTGTAAAAAGGTTAAAATATTTCACAACGCTATCAGAAAAACATGAGAGCATCTGCTTCAATGTACTGACTATAGCAATGGGCACGACAAAGTTTTAAACTGTTATTAGCTTGATATTAAAAATTTTTCATTTGTATTTTTGAATTATGTTTTAGTGAACTGGAATATTTTGCTATGTGTTTCCTTATGGGTGGCATCTTTGATAAAATTTTTTTTTGAGTTATTTGTCTTATCTATTGCTCATAGTTCCAATTTATTCTTTTGGATTTAGGGGATTTTCAAAAATTATTTCCCCATTGCTTCTATTCATATATTTTTTTCTTTTTTTAAAAAAATTTTTTTCTCTTGTTCATTTCTTTTACACCCAACATGGAGAGACCCATTGCTTCTAAACTTGGCATTTCTTTTTCAAGAAATTTCCATTTTTTTTTTTTTAGGAATCTTTGTGATCTACAAGAAATTTCCATTTTTTAATAAATAATTCTTGTACACTATTTGTTTATGTTTGCACACAATGTGAAGTGAAATTCTGAATTTGCTTTTTTATCAGCTGCTAAAAGAGCTTATACAATATTATCATTGAATGATTCTTCCTTTTCCCATTGATTTTTGCTGTGTCCTTCATTAATTACAAATACTTGTTTATATGTCACTAAGCTTATTTCTGGATCATCTATTCTTACCCGTCTATGTATTCTGACCTTAGTTCCCAAGGACATGATACTTAGGTCAGATACTATGCTTAATACACAGATGTTTACCCTCAAAATTCTACTTTTAAAACATTTTCTTCAATATTGTCACATATTTTTCTTCCACCTTAAAATTTTGTTCAAATTACGTTTTTACTTTTGTGATTTTATACAGAATTAATACTAAAAGTATCACATTTCCAAAAATATTATGGCTTCACTATATTTATTATTCTGGATAAATATTAATAGCATTTTACCAGATGGAAGTGGAAATGAGGAACTCTATGCAGAGGTAATACTTTAACAGAATTTGGCTAAAGTATGATGTACATATACTGCAAGAACAAGAGATAAAACTGGAAAAAAAAAAAACATGTAATACTCGGAGGACCTTCAATGTTAAGGGCAGTATATTGTAACTAATCAGTTAGTTGGCTATGGGAAGCACTTCTGAGCAGCTCAGTTCCCACTCAGAATGTCAGAAATAGGTCTTTGAGAGACAGGGGGGTTAGAGTGGAGAGACAGAAAACAGCAAACATCTTTCCTTATTTCAGCAACAACAATGTCAATTAGTATTTTCTTTCAATTATATCTATTATATACATAACATATATACAGAACATACTTGCTTTTGTCAAAGTCTTGGAGTTGCTTGCTGAACTTAGAAGCAATTTCTGTAAAATTCTTCACTGCAGAAAAAAGTGAATCTGAAAAAGAAATTGAGATCATCAAAAGCTTTAAGAACATAATTCTAATGACATTGTTCTATAGTTCAAGAAAACGGAACAATATAGAAAATCATCTTACTTTGTGTTTTACAGATATTTATATTTTGTATAAGATGTGACCATTTATGAAATGGAAAATGCATTTTTAAACATAAAAAGAATATTAGATCATTTAGAATAGTAATAAATAAGTGACCTAAACTAGGTGATTACATTTTAGGGATGAATAAAAACATACAGATGATGAATTTTAAAAGAGGAAGGTAACATACCAAATGATACATTGTATGTTTTCATTTCCTGTGGATGTTTCATTGAAATATTGTAGATTTTGTCAGCATACTTTCTTAAAACTACAGCATAATCTTGACAATCAAAAGGGAGCACTACAGAATTGGCTAGTTCAAACACCATCCCTCCTCGAACCTGGGCCACAGTGAGGTGATATTTAAATGTTGGATCATAAAATTTTTCCACCAACTCATATGTTTCATAGACACTGTGATACAGTGGATAGCTGCTGAATTTATTCGTTTCCTACAAAACATAAAATATATATCTGGTAAGACAGCTTATGATAAAATGGATAGCACAATATTTACTACTAATATTAGCAAGAATTCTTGCTCAATGATAAAGGAAAGTATTTAAGCACTTCGATAAGCTACTTACTTAAAGCTAATATTATAATATTTAAGCACACTTCAGGTTGGTACCAATTAAAATATATGTGTATATTATATAAATAATATTATTAGAAAATTCTTTTGAAAACATCTAGCAGGCTTGCCTTTGAGAATATAAGAGATGTGGAAATGTGTTTAGGAATCAGAAAGAAAAATCAAACACAATCAATGTTATATTTGAGTAAAAATAATTTAAGAAGATAGGGAATTGTTAGAGGCAAGTAAATAAGCATTACATAATATTATACAGGGGAGTACACTAAATTGTTTAATCACTAAAATTCCATGGATAAATGATTCTCTGACAAGCAGTGTAACCGGCTCCATGAACCCCTATATGTATTTTTATATTTCCCTTAACTATTTGACTCTTTTTTTTTTTTTTTTTTTTGAGACAGAGTCTCACTTTGTTGCCTAGGCTAGAGTGAGTGCCATGGCGTCAGCCTAGCTCACAGCAACCTCAAACTCCTGGCTCAAGCAATCCTTCTGCCTCAGCCTCCCAAGTAGCTGGGACTACAGGCATGTGCCACCATGCCCGGCTAATTTTTTCTATATGTATTAGTTGGCCAATTAATTTCTTTCTATTTATAGTAGAGACGGGGTCTCGCTCTTGCTCAGGCTGGTTTCGAACTCCTGACCTCGAGCAATCCACCCGCCTCGGCCTCCCAGAGAGCTAGGATTACAGGCGTGAGCCACCGCGCCCGGCCTCTATTTGACTCTTTGAGTTGAGTCAAAATGATGGACTTGAACTCCTGACCTCAAGTGATCCTCCCACCTCAGCCTCCCAAAGTGTTGGGATTATAGGTGTGAGCCACCACACCTGGCTTAAAATGATGAATTTTCTACAAGACAAAATGAAAGACTTAAATGTAAGCCATGAAACCATAAAAATTCTAGAAATAAACAGGAAAAATTATTATAGACATCAGTCAAGGCAAAGAATTTATAATTAAGATTCCAAAAGCAAATATAGCAACAATAAAAATAAACAAAGGAGACTTGATTAAATTAAAAAGCTCTGCAAAGCTGAGGAAATAATCAACAGAGTAAGCAGACAACCTACAGAAGGGGAGAAAATATTTGCAAACTATACATATGATAAAGGGCTAATATTCAGAATCTACAAAGATATCAAACAAATCAGCAAGATAAAAACAAACCACCCTATTAAAAAGTGGGCAAAAGACATGAGCAGAAGTTTTTCAAAAGAAGATAGACAAATGGCCAACAAACATAAAAAAATGCTCAATATCACTAATTATCAGGGAAATGCAAATTAAAAACACAATGAGATATCACCATAACCCTGTCAGAATTGCTGTTACTAAAAAGTCAAGACACGGTAGATGCTGTCGTGGATGCAGAGAGAAAGGAATGCTTATATACTGTTGATGGGACTACAAATTAGTACAACCTCTATGGAAAACATTATGGAGATTCCTCAAAGAAATAAATATAGACTTACCATTTGATCCAGCTATCCCACTATTGGGTATGTACCCAAAGGAAAAGAGGTCATTTTATCAAGAAGACACCTGCCCTCGCATGTTTATCATAGCACAATTCACAATTGCAAAGATGTGGAATCAACAAAAGTGCCCATCAGTTCATGAGAGGATTAGGAAAATGTGACATATATTTAACATGAAATACTACTCAGCCATAAAAAAGAAAGGAATAATGTCTGTTGCAGCAACATGGATGGAACTGGAGACCATTATCCTAAGTGAAGTATCTCAGGAATGGAAAAACAAACACCACATGTACTCTCTAATAATTGGGAGCTAATCAATGGGTACGCATGGGCACAAAGATATTTAAGGATCATTGGAAATCAAGAATGGGGAGGAGGAGGGGGGTAAAAAATCTACCTATTGGGTACAATGAACACGATTGAGTGATAGGCATGCTAAAAGCCCTGACTTAAGCATTATAAAAGGCACCCATGTAACAGAAACATTTGTACTCTCTTAATATTTTGAAATTAAAAAAATAAGGAAAAATTAGAATGATACAGACAAAATAATGAGAAGCCACAAATATTTCAAAATTATATGAAGTTATCACAATATGTAGCCTCAGACTGTTATTTCTACCTGCTCTTTAATAATAAATGGACATAATTTGGAGGGGAAAGAAAGAGTTGAGATTCTAAAGGCCCCAGGACAGACTTCCTGACACCAAGATCCACCACCCCCCACAACCTGCTCCCAATTCAGGTAGCCCCTTGTGAGATACACCACGGCCCAACCCAAGGTATGTGACCCCTCTTTTAAAAGCTCCTACTATCCCTTGGTCAGATAGACAGATTTGAGGCAGCTTCTCTTGTTCTCCTGACAAGACATCTGTCGTATTAAAGATTCCTTTGTTCCTTGGCAATCCTCATTTTCTCAATAATTGGATTTTTGTGAAATGAGCAACTAGACCTAGACCAAGACCCCCTTGCGGTTTTGACAACAGCAGCGTGCTGAAGAGTGGAGAGTGAGCATGAGGGGTTCAGTATCGGACACTAAATCTCACTAGAGAGAGAAAAAGGATGCTCAGGACAGGCATAAGGAAAATGAAGAGCACACGTAAAAGGCAAACAGGAAGGATTTTTCAAAGTGTGAACTGCTGATTTATGACTTTTGAGCATTTCTTAAGATGCTTATTTTTTTGTTGCTGATGTAAAAGAACACTTTATATAGTGGTGTGTTGAAGAGACTAGGATCCTGGAATTAGCCTGCCAGGGTTTGAAACTAGGCTTCAGGACTTATTACCAAAAACTATGAGTGGTAACTTGACCTTTGCTATACTTTTCTCGCAAGTGAATTGTAGATAATAATACTATCCACCCTCATCACTACCCACATATAACCCTGTAAGGGAAAAAAGCAAGTTACTGAGCACACAAAGAAACACTGAGCTGTGCTAGCTTGGAGTGCTCAACAAAATTGTTACAAAACAGATTAAGCGCAAATGCCAGGCACAAGAGATGTGCATCAGCACTTTCTGGAGGCAGAAGCAACTGGTGTAAACCGGCCCTGACTGCTTTAGAACTGCTTTAGCTGATCAATAATACCCTTTAGTTAATTGTAGTACTAAAATTTCCACCTTGTGGAGAATTATAATTTCATTAACATAACATAGATTATATGATGGCTCATGATAATCGTACTGGGCATGCATGCTTGATTTGTTTCAGTGAGATCACGTGATGATACAGTGCAAGAGCTGTCATCACTCCCTGGGAAGGGTTCTAAGGTGACACCACCGTTAGGTAGTATGGACTCCATTCTCTGAAGAACTTCTGCTGCTGTCCAAGAGTGAGTGCCAGCAGGATCCCTGGGTCGACTAGGAATAAGTACCTCTCTAAGTAACCTCTAATAAACTCATCTAACTCACCAAGCTGGACTTGTCTGAGTCATTCTTTGGTCCTGTGCTCCATCTCAGTTGGAGAGGGGAAGTGTCGTTTTTCTATACTGTCCCAGGATTTTCCCAAAACACTCAGCTTAATTTCCTACCCCAATAGCAGAAGATTAAAGATTGTCTATCTGGGAAGAACAAGCCCCAAAGAAGAGACCTATAGATAATTTAATGTTAGCTGTAAATCCCCAGCTGTCTTTGCTGTATTTGGAGTTGAACCCAATCTCTTTCCTCTATTGCAATAGTTTTTAATAGTCTTCTTTACCATTTTAACAAGTGTCAAGTGTTTTTAACAACATGAAACTGAAAAATGAAGAAGTAGCAGCATAAGCATATTGTTTACGAACATGGAGGTAGGTATCAGAAGACACCAATTTTAAAAAGCTGAAAGAGTTTTCATCTGATGAACAGAGATCAGAGGTGGAATGAGCATGAAAATGGGATAAGAAACCATTGCTTTTAATTATAATCTTTTCTAGGACTACTTGAGATTTTATAAACTATGTATTTATGTTATTTTGATGGAAATGAAAACTAAAAAAAAATCAACAATGAAAGAAAAGGAATCATGACTTTTTTTGTTTTCACAGTGTATTTTGCCATATATTTAATGATTTGTTATCTGTTTAATGATTAGATATATAATAAGAGATAAAAATCCAAATATTTGCAGGACTTGATACTGATTAATTTTTAATGATAATGGGGAGAGTAGGGTCAAGACAATTCTTACATTTCTAACTTAAACAACTAAGTGAATACACTGCCACCAAATAAAATAGCAAATATGTTTAAGGGAGTACATGGAAGTTCAAGTTTGCAGACCTGAGCACTGATATCAGCTGACACTTGAATACAGGGCTCAGGATAATAGATTCAGGAACTATCCCAAGTGGTGGTAGCACCATCAACCACAGAGATTTCTCCCTTCTTATCTCAAATTCCTCTATTCCTCTAATGCTTGAGTCATTTTTTTGGACTCAGAATTATTTGGTTAGTTAAAATATATTAATAAATAATCTTGAAATGTTTATTGAGATATACTTACCCAATTTTTAGTATATCGTGCTCTGCCTGAAGCAATTCCAAGTCTTTGGAAGAACACCTCAAAATCATTACCTGATCCCAATTTGCTAATCCTTTTAGAGGTAAAATAACAGAATTATGTGAGAGTAATTTCTTCATCAAATGCACATTAAAGAGCAATGAAACTAAACTCCATTCTTACTATTATAAATACATTTTTTAAATGGAAAGCCTTAGACATGCAGCAAAAAAAAAAAAAAATGAAAGGACTATTAATTCTAACCACAAAAAATCTACTTATTTGAGACTATTTGGTATAGGGGTGACTATTTTATAAGTCACATTTTAAAAAAGATTTCTGAAGTTGGAAAACAGTTTCTTTAAATTACTTCATCCTACTTATATTTATTTGTGACATGATACGATGAAAAGAAGCAACAATTTTCCAGGTAATTCAGACATAAATCCTGCCTCTAAGAATTTAAATTACACATGCTGTTGGCATCTATAATCTCTGACTATCGAGATATTTATTCTTCTTCCTTTTCTTGTGAAGATATAACCAATGTTGAAGGGATGCTTACATTTTTATTAGAGTAAACAAAATATGCGTTAAGTCTACAATCGGAAAAAAGAATAATGGCAGGGTGAAGATAGGACAGAAATATGAGGGGAATTACTTTTCACCATTATCTCCATTACAGGTTGAGTATCTTTAATCTAAAAAGCTCCCAAACTCAAAAGTGTTTGAACACCAACATGATGCTCAAAGGAAATGCTCATTGATGCATTTCAAATTTCAGATTTTCAGATTAGGGAGGCTCAACCAGTAAGTATAATGCAAATATTGCAAAATCTGAAAAAAAATCTGAAATCTGAAACCCTCCTGGCCCCATGCATTTCAGAGAAAGGATATTCAAGCTGTATATCATTTTCTTCAATGTGCCATGTGTATATATTACTTATTCTAAAGATAATCATCTTTTGATGATCTACAGATTTAACTTCAAAACACACAGTAATATTTTATTTGTGAAGCTAAGCAATGCTTTTCCTTTATCAGATTTTAGAGTATTTTGAAATTAATGTTTTAAATTAATGACTGAAAGAAAATACCCTTTTATTTTCAAAATAATCCCACACTCAGTTCAGTGGAAAGTTTTGGTTTTGTTTGTTTGTTTACCTGGGCATGCCACTCAACTCAGGAGAAGGACTTTTTTCACTCCAGCTCTGATAAAGAGATTTGTCTTCAAAGCCTTCATCGGGGCTTTGCAGCTACACAAATTGAAAGGAAAAAAAAAAAAAGAATACTTATAAATTAGTTGTATTAAAAACAAAATGTTCATTAATCAGGAAGTGAATAGCTAAACTATGATTCAGCAACACAGGGATGCAATCCATACATTAGCAGTTATTAAGAATTACAATAATGAGTTTATGGCAATATGGAAAAATGCTCATGTTGTTATGTTTAGGCACAACTACATTATAAAAGTAAATGCATGAAGTGCATAGAAAAATAAAGAGGCTACACCAAATTAGGACCAAGCCTTTGTCTTTATATGAATGGTCATATTGTATGATTTTTTTTGGTCTATGTTTCTGAGTTGAAGGAGACTACTCTGAAAACTATGTATTTCTCCTCCTCTTAGAAATAAAATAAAAAGAAGCAAGCTGGTTAAGGTACAGCATTCATTTTAACATGGCTTCTTGTCAGTAAAGTTGCCAAAGTCATTAAATAATACATAATAAAAATGTAATTATTAATATTTAACTGACAATTTACTGTAATTGTGTTAAGCACTGAAAAATATTTTGCAGATAAGAAAACTAAGAGAGTAAAATATGATCTATTATTGAATTCTAGACTAAGAGTATTAGATATTGTGCCAAAATTTTTAGCAAACTAAATTAATTAACATCCCATAATTATTTAAATGTCAATGAAAAATATATGGTATAGGATGTTTTTACTTTATATTTAATAAAATTCATATGTAGTATTTCCCAACAAATTCAATTCAAAAAGTTTACAGAGTACCTATATTGTTTAAGACTTTTTGTAGATGCCAGGGATACAGAGAACAATAAGACACACAGCATACTCTCTACTAGTGGGAATTATAAACAAAAATATGGAATTAAATGTGGTGGGTGCTATAACAGATATATGTTCAGAGGTCTTTGGGAACACAAATTAAATTTGTATAAACATGAGGAGAGTCAGAAGTTATGTCAACTTAATTTGTAAAATACAAATAAAGCAAAATTATGAATACTGGCAATTTTCTGCAATACCATGTTTCAGATATTTAAATTTTATATGTTGGATGGTAATTGATAAAATTGCAAGCAAATAATGAACCTCTTTAACTAGATCACTTGATATTTTCAAATTTTTTTTATATTCCTATAGGGGGAGTTAATGTATATAATGAAATTCCATGCTTTTGAACCAAAGCTTAATGGCATTTAGATTTTATTTATAATCCCTATCTGAAGGAAAATAATTGTGTTTTTCTTGATAATTACATTTTAACTGGTAATTCTATTATTAATAAATGAACAGCGTTTTGGGTTTTTTGTTTTCTTTTCTTTCCAGTTCAGTTCAGGTCAGTTCTAGACAATTAGCAGTACCAAAAATCTACTGTGCAAAAACTCCTTCACTCTCACTAACTTTGGACCATGACCAGTGAATTTTTGAAACAAGAGAATTAAAGTAAAGAGCTGCCTGTCAATCCTATAGGAATTCAGGCACCACCTCTCAGCCAGATTCAGTATCTCCTTTGGGAGAATTAACAGCCAGGCCCAGTGGGACTAGAGGTTAGAGACTGAGGCAAAAAGTTGGGAAAGGAGCTACGGGGTCTCCTTAGGTCTGGTGGAGGGTAAACAGGTGGCAAGGAAGTTGCGAATGGCAGAGAGCGGGAACTGAATTGTACGTAGGAACCAAATTGCAGATGGGAACTGTTTCCTGGTGGGAACATACATAGTAAAAAGCTCCTAGTAACCTTTAACTGACATAGAGCTCATTACCATCTGATTAGCAAAACATGGATGGAGCTTCGCCTCCTGGAGAATTCTGGGGAAGAGGCATGTGCAGAAGGGGAAACTGTTACATAACCAACCTGTTTTGTAACATCAACTTGTCAATCACCCCCAAAGGCAGGAAATGACAGCCAATCTTGCCAGGAGAAAGGCAAGACAAACTAGTGGGCTTATAAAATGCACCTGTGCTTAGACTAGTGGAAACCCTTTCCACTCTCTCTAGAATATTTTCACTGTGTGTAGCTTCCTTCTTTACTTCCATTCTTCCTTTAATGTAATAACCTGTTTGTATAAAATTGCTCTGTGTTTGCAATCACTCCGTTATTAGGTCAGCTCGGTACCAGTATGCATTCTTGACACTGGGAACCAGGGGACCAGGGAACATCCACACAGACGGATGAACCTCACAGTCTCACTTAGCCTCTGCCCCAAACTGGTTTGCCCCTGAAAATCAGCCATTGGTAGTTTTCTGCATACTCTTTCTCAGTTAGAACCTTTAACTCGTTTTGTGTCCTGGATTAGTTGGTATCACTGCATTAGGGTCTATAAATGAGTTTTAAAATTAAGGAGTTAAACCATAGGACCAAGTCTTGGTTCAGTGACTGGATAAGTTGTATAACTTTGGTGGCTGGTGTTCTTTGAGCTCAGTTTCCTCATTTTCAAAATGGAGATGGACATAATGTCACCCAGAAGATGCCTCACATAAGTGTAGGGAAAAAAGAGGTAATAAGTGTTTTAAACAGTTCATTAAATGTGATGTTCTAAGGAGTGAATATCTGTTATATGAAATAAAGACGACGCGTTGTAAAACAACACCAATGTTTCACATAATAATAGCACCTCAAGAAAACATATTTGTAGAATTTAGATTTTCTTAAATTATATGTAATTATTTTTACCTCTTTTGTTAGGTTGTATACCAAGCTGTACATAAGTGGTGTACAGTCAACTCTCAGAGTGTAGTTTCCTGAAAGATAAGGAAAGGACAGATTGTTTTATATTTTGCTTCTTTCTCATATTGTTTTATTCAAAGACTCCTTAGCTAGAATGATCCTTTTAAAATTTAAATTCATAAATGGTGGCCTTAATAATAACCTATCAAACAGAGGAAAATTTAAAAAAAAAAAAGTCAATAAGAGAAATAAAACTCACAACACAACTACCCTTCGTTTAAGTACACGTGTGGCCTAACTTGTCATATCTAAGACTTCATTTTCTCAGCCTTGAAGAGCCCTAAACAGACAGTAGAGGTATGAGCTATCTACTCCAGATATCTGCCTCAACTCTCCCCAGAGTTCAAAGACTCAGATAAGCTGGTTTCACAGAGAAAGGGTAAAAGGAAAAAAAGAAAGAAAGAAAAAGCAAAAACTGCTGTTCTACAGCTGCTTTTATCAGTCTGGTGAAAAAGAAGAACAAAATTCATTTCTACCCTTAAAAGCACCAAGCAACTTTCCTTGCTGCCTAATATTTCTTTCCTACTTCTCTGTGTCATGGCCTCCGTCCCTCTCTCTCCCCCTCTTTCTCGGGAAAATAAATACACTTTTTACTTCTGTATATCCTATTGACTGTCTGAGAAATCTTTCTCTAACCCACGCTGTGAGTTCCTCATGAGGTCCCCACCCTAACAATTCAATTCGAATTTGCCAACAGCTCCCCATCTAACTTTGTAAAACCTGGCATCCTTACGATGCATGGAACACAGTGCCAATATAGAAAACAATCCCAGGTCACCTCTCCAAATCTTCATCTCCTGCTTTGCCCAAGAATACACCCTCAGGGTCTTTGCACACACTGTTCCATCAGCCTGAAATAGTATTCTGCATAGTATCTGTATGACCTCCTCTGGTCTAATACCATGCCTTCTGAGAAGTTTCACCTGACCACTCTACCTACACCAGCACTCTCCCACCACCATGCCAGCCACTCCCTTTCTGTCTTAACCTTGACTCATTTTCCTCCATATTACTCATCTACCTAAACTATTAAGTACTTGTCTTTTTATCCCCTTCCCCCAATAGACTGTAAGTCCCATGGGAACAGGTGTTCTCTTTTATTTGCTGCCGAATCCCCAGTGCTTAGAACAGCCTTAGTATTTAGCATCCAGACAATAAATATTTGTTGTAAAAATGAATTTGCGAGCCAGGTGCTCTTCAGTTAGTGCTGAATGGAGCCCCCGTTTCTCAGGAGTTCAGCGGCTGGTAGGCGTGAGAGTGGAGTGAAGCAGTCAGAAGAGGTGTTCTTGGCAACACTTAGGAGGGGGCTCGGGGAGGGGCACTCAAGGCAACTTCACCAAGGATTGGGGAGATTCTTGAACTGAGTTTTCTAGAACTAAAGGGAGACAGCTGGGCTGAAAAAAAATGGCATTGGCAGCGAAGGGCACAGCCTGTACAAACGCCCAGGAATGTAAAAAAGCACACAGTACACTCAGAGGATGGCATAGTTTTTATCCCAAAGCTTAAGATCTGTCTGGGGACAGCAAAAATTGAGGCTTTAAAAATAATGACACCAGAATAATGACAGCAGAATTATTTATAGAACTTGAAAAGTTAATTTAGAAATTCTAAGATTCACCTGGAAGAATAAATATGCACAAATAACCAATGCAATTTTTATTTATTTATTTATTTTTTTGAGACAGAGTTTCACTCTATTGTCTGGGCTACGGTGCCATGGCAACAGCCTAGCTCACAGCAACCTCAAACTTCTGGGCTCAGACAATCGTCCTGTCTCAGCCTCCCAAGTAGCCAGGACTACAGGCATTCACCACCATGCCTGACTAATTTTTTCTATATATATTTTTAGCTGGTGAATTAATTTCTTTGTATTTTTAGTAGAGACGGGGGTCTCCCTCTTGCTCAGGCTGATTTTGAACTCCTGACCTTGAGCAATCCGCCCACCTTGGCCTCCCAGAGTGCTAGGATTACAGGCGTGAGCCACCACGCCTGGCCCCAATGCAATTTTTAAAACAGAAGAAGTGCTTACAAGAATGTAAATTGGAAAAGGAGGGTGATTTAGTAGCATTTATTACAATTTAAATGCCCATCTCCCAGGACCAAATAATTACATTTGTAGCTCTCTAACCTCCCCTCATTTCATACAGAAAAGGCAGACAAATAAAGGGCTATTTACTGCAACAAACTGAAACAATCTGACCATCAAAGAATTGATACATAAATTGTCCTATTGAATACATAGAAGTTTTTTGCTGTTGTTGTTGATGTTTTTTGTTTTGTTTTGTTTTTAGAGACAGGGTCTCACTATGCCGTGCTCAGGCTGGCCTCAAGCTCCTGGGCTTACAAGATTCTCCTGCCTCAGCCTCCCGAGTAGCTGAGACTACAGGTGTGCATCACTGCGCTCAGCTGTTTTTGTTTTTTTAAGTGAAGTAGATCGATGTGTACTAACATGGAAAGTCTCCCATAATATGTTGCTAAATGAAAAAGGTAAGCTGTAGAACAAGTTAGCTATAATATTATACCAAAAACCTATATAAGGTAGTGAGAGGCAAACTTTTATTTTTCTAACCATTATACTCTATTGAGTCCAAGGTCAACCCATCACCAGCTTACATAGCCTTGAGAAAGTTACTTAACTCCTCAGAGTCTGTTTCCTTTTCTATACAACAGAGATGATAAAAGTACTTACCTCCCAGGGTTATCGGATAATTTTTTTTTAATGAAAAACCCTGGCCAGGTGTGGTGGCTCACGCCTGTAATCCTAGCACTCTGGGAGGCTGAGGCAGGAGGATCATTTGAGCTAAGGGGTTCGACACAGCCTGAGCAAGAGCAAGACCCTGTCTCTACTAAAAAAATAGAAAGAAATTAGTGGACAACTAAAAACATGGAAAAAATTAGCCAGGCATGGTGGCCCATGCCTGTAGTTCCAGCTACTCGGGAGGCTGAAGCAGGAAGATGGCTTGAGCTCAGGAGTTTGAGGTTGCTGTGAGCCAGGCTGATGCCACAGTACTCTAGCCCAGGCAACAGAGTGAGACTTTGTCTGAAAAAAAAAAAAAGAAAAAGAAAAAGAAAAACCTTAAACAGCACCTGCTACACTGTTGGTGCCTTGTGTGAGCTAAATTCTACAAATGAATGTCAACATGATGGAAACACCCCAAACTGAGGACAATAGTACCTTTGGAGAGGGGATTAAGTTTGAGAGTAGTTTGTGTGGGGAGTTTTGCTTTATTGATCAATTGTGCATTTTAACCTAAGAAATTCAAGAATATATAATTTACTGTATAATTTGAGAAATGTACAATTAATAATATTTTAAATAAAACAAAGTGAGATAAATGATGTCCTAATCATATAATACCTTATGTGTCCTTTATTCTTGACTTTGAAAATTATGGGGACACAATGGAGCATTTCAAGCCAGGGAATGACATAATCAGGAAAACCCAATTATTTTTTTAAAAATACATGAAAAATCTAATCTTAAAAAACTAGCAATAAAGAGAATATTATTCTACATTTAAATAATATATGTTTGGAGTATTTATCCTGAGTACGTTTCATCTGATTAAGTGTTTTAAATAAGAATAACAGTTTTGAACATTTACTTTGTACAAGAGAGTTTTGCAAATATTAACTCCACTTGCCCTTCCCAGAGCATTTGGGATGGGTACTCTCAGTAACTCTAGAGGTGAGAAAACCAAGACACAGAAAGTAAGCAACAACCCGAGGTCATACAACAGGAAGTGGCAGGGCTAGGAATAAATCCAGGCAGTATGATATCAAAGGCCAGGCCCTTAGCCACTAACCTAAGAGAAGGAGGAAAGGATAACTGAAATCCACGGTGTAAACTAACTTTGGGACAATGCAGCTCAGGACAGAGAAGAAAATGTAAATGCCAACTAACTCAAGGTACCATGTCCCAATTGTTGACATGGCAAATTGACTAATACACTAAAGAAAATATTCTAAGTCCACCCTTCATTAATTTATTCCTTCACTTTTTTGCATCCAGGCCACAAATTATTTATCTAATAAGATATTAGGAATCTAGGAATGAACGTGCAAAAAGATACTGTCTTTTCCTTGCTAAATAGCGCAGTCTATTGAGATAGGCAGTTTGTGAAACAAAAAATTATTTAATAGTGTCAGTGATGAATGCTATGAAGATATGGCTTCTCTGAAAAAGAAACATTTCAGATGAAGCTATAAGAGTAAGAATTAAACAGGTGGAGAAGTACTGAAGAGCAATCTGAGTACAGAGAACAGCAGTTGCGATGGCTGGGATGTTGCACATGGCCGTGGAATAGAAAGATTACTGGGGCTGGAGTGTAGCGACAGTGGGCTGTTTAATTTTCATGGAAATCAACCTGGGATGTCCTCTGGCTTGACACTTTGCTTATTAAAAGCACATCCACTCTTCAAGGCCTACCTCATCAAATGCTTATCCCATTTCTTAAGCTTTTCCTGAAGTTGCTATTATTCTCTCCTCTGAACTCCCAGAGAAGTTTGATTGTATCCCTCTTATAGTACCTGTACATATAATCTAAGACTGATTTATTTTACCATCTATACTGAGCCATAAACTCCCGAGCATAAGACCATTCCTTACTAGCCTCTGACTCTTCTCAATCCCCAGAAAAGTACATTGCACACAGAGGCGCTCAGCAAATATTAGTTGAATTGATGGAAACACTTAAAAACACGAACACTTAATTTTGAAAGAGAAAATATTGAAAATCAGTTTTTTTCAAAATTTGTATGCATGACATTATGATGAAACTTGGGGTTAAATTGAAATAATACTTTTTTCTACCCCATTCTAAATCATAGAAATGTTTAGGTCATGACATATTAATTCAACAGTTATTTCCTAAATTCCTGCCATATATAAGATAATCTGCCAGATGAAGCTAATCAAAGAATGCTGCTTTCCTGAGTCAGTGCAAAGCAAAAACAACCACAACGACAAAAAACTAGTCTCTCAGCTAGGGCTCACATATTGCTGCAAACAGCCTGACAAAACAGCACCAGATTCCCTAACCCACATGTTAATGGACCATCTTCCTTGCTGATGCATAATTTATGAACTAAACTGCTGCTTCTAGTATAATTGCATGTCTTTTTATGAGACAAGTATTTCACCTTCTATAGAAGAATCAGCATTAATATAGGCCACACCACGCTCTTGAAGGAGTCTCGAATTCTCCTATAATCAAAAAAGAAAGAAAACAATTAACATATAGTGAGAACCTCCCTCCCCACAAAAGGTACATCTACATTTATTGTATGTAGATTTTTAAATTAAGCTGGCTCCTGTTGAGCACAAATTTGACATAAAAGATTCTGAAAGGAGAGTTGGTTTGAAAGAATTTCAATAGAAGTTATTGGTAAGAAACAACAAGCAAAACTTTTTAACACATTGACTGCCACACTAGAAAAAAGAAATTTTGCCTTGAGGCCACAGTGTTTTATTATGAAAATAGAATAAAAATTAGAAAACCAAGTGATCCTTTGTAATTTAATGAAAAACTTGTTATTTTTTTATTGTTTTCTCTGCATCAGTTACATGCAACTTGAAAAACAGTTCACATGGCTCCCAAGATAAAGAGAAGTGTGAGTTACACATGCTTCATGAAGCTCTGGGCTCAAAACTAGCATGAGCTAAATATAATTCACATAGCAGTTAATGTCTTAAAAACCAACATTTAAGATGAAAAGTCCACATACTTAGGGTAAATGGCAAATGAGTTTAATTTCTTTTTCTTTCTTTCTTTTTCCTTTTCTTTTTTTTTTTGTGAGACAGAGTCTCACTCTGTTTCCAGGGCTAGAGTGCTGTGGCGTCAGGATAGCTCACAGCAACCTCAAACTCCTGAGTAGCTGGGACTACAGGCATGCGCCACAATGCCTGGCTAATTTTTTCCATATATTTTTAGTTGGCCAATTAATTTCTTTCTATTTTTAGTAGAGATGGGGGGGGGTCTCACTCTTGTTCAGGCTGGTTTTGAACTCCTGACCTTGAGTGAATCACCCACAGAGCCTCCCAGAATGCTAGGATTATAGCCGTGAGCTACCTCTCCTGGCCTGGATTGTTTTTTGATTACTACAGTTTTCCTATATTTTCTAAACTGAAGAAAGGAGATTTTTCCTTTATTATATTAAGTGAATGACTCAAAATATAAAAGACCTTGTGTATGTTCATGAAAAAAATCTGTTATCCAAAGTGATTGACTTATTTTCTGAATCCCCAAAATTCTGAGTAAGAACTTAATCTCTCCTATTATATTTTTTTCACTAAGAAATACTTAATCACAGGCCCAGTGCTGTGGCTCACGCCTGTAATCCTAGCACTCTGGGAGGCCGAGGCGGCCGGATTGCTCAAGGTCAGGAGTTCAAAACCAGCCTGAGCAAGAGCGAGACCCGTCTCTACTATAATTATAAAGAAATTAATTGGCCAACTAATGTATATAGAAAAAATGAGCTGGGCATGGTGGCGCATGCCTGTAATCCCAGTTACTCGGGAGGCTGAGGCACCAGAATTGCTTGAGCCCAGGAGTTGGAGGTTGCTGTGAGCTAGGCTGACGCCAGGGCACTCACTCTAGCCTGGGCAACAAAGTGAGACGCTGTCTCAAAAAAAAAAAAAAGAAATAATCACTCTTACTGAATCAAACTGAGTCTAATGATACTTTGGTTCTCAAGTGTAAGAAATACACTGAGGCTTTGCATGTGTAAATCAGCTTGTAACAGTGTTTCTCAAACTTTAGCATTCATCAAAATCTCCTGAAAGATTTGTTAAAACCACTGATTCCAGTCCCTATGCACATACATTTTTATTCATTAGGTATTGGCTGTGGCTGAATAATTTACGTTTATAACAAGTTCCAGGTGATACTGATGCTGCTGGAACTGGAAGCAAATTTTTCCATATATTTTTAGTTGGCCAATTAATTTCTTTCTATTTTTAGTAGAGACAGGGGTCTCACTCTTGCTCAAGGCTAGTTTCAAACTCCTGACCTTGAGCCATCCTCCTGCCTCCGCCTCCCAGAGTGCTAGGATTACAGGCGTGAGCCACCACACCAGGCCCTGAGTTAATTTCTTAACCATACTGCAGTTTATCCTTCAAAAATGTCTCTTAGCAAACATGAATGACTTTTCAGTGAAAATATTTCCATGGACATCTCATTATTTAAGCAAAGAATCTTGCCTCATTCACAGGGAATGAGCTATTCAAATTTAGGGGTTGAAATACATGAAGTTAATCATAATTCCATACACCCCACATGAAATCAAGTTCTCCTGTAGGATGGCTCCATCTATTGGTCAATATTGATAATTGCATATTTTAAAGAACAAAAAAGGTTTATCAGTGGGTTTTTTTGAGATATCAATGTGGGTTTTGAGGCTCCAAAACATGTAATTCCCTAAGCATTCTGACTGTAAGGCAGAAAATGGAAAAAAAATGAAACTCTAAGTGAATAAAATAACTTGAAAGAAACAAATCACACCCTCAAAATATTTAGGCTCTTTCAGACACCAGCATAATTCTTTCTTGTAAAAGCTTCAAGTAGGTCTACTGTAGCACTATTTTTTATCCAAAGAAAATTGAAGCTTATGAGGTTTCACATAATACCTGGAGAATAACAGAGCCACAGAAATATTTATAGCATGACTAGAAGTTCATGGAATAAATATTAACTTTTTATATATTAATTTACAGCTAATGTTTCTATTACACAAAGCCAATAATAAACGTAGGTAAAATCACTTCTCAAGGAGCCTAGAAAATATTATGTGTTTCTCCCTTACTTGCAGCATGATTTAATATAGAGTAGGTCATTATGATATAAGGAAGATAAATGTGAAAAGTATACTTTACTGTACAAGCTCAAGGGGTATTCAAATGTGGTTAGCTTTAGGAGCTTAATAGAAACCATAATACAATCATGATAGAAATCGCAGGCCAGGAGCAGTGGCTTATGCCTGTAATCCCAACACTTGGAAAGCTAAGGATTGCTTGAGGCCAGGAGTTCAAGGTTGCAGTGAGCTATGATCACACCACTGCACTCAAGCCTAAGTAACACAGTGATACCTTGTCTCTTAAGAAAACATGTTTTGATGTTTAGTTTCTAGTATATCTACTCATTTATTACCATATTTACGGGGAAATTAAAGATTCATTTTTACAATTGATAGTAAGTAGTTCTAAAAAGTTCAAACGAAAATTTAGTTCTTTAGCAACAAAAGAGATTGTCATGGTTGATTTTTAAACAAGAATAGGTTGCTTCAGATTGTTTGGAAAAACACTTTGAATATTTTCTCATTGTATTTACCTCTTATTTTTACATGTTTGGAAATTAAGTCTTAACTGCTTTATTATAAAAAATCATATTGTAGCAAATTATCAACTGACCTCTGCCCACTCAGTGGAACCAAGAAGACCAAATTCTTCTGCATCCCAGCTTGCAAACAAAATTGTTCTTCTAGGCCTCCATCCTAAAATATATGTGTATACGTGAATACTAGAAAAATTTATAATATATCCAAGACATTATCAAGCTCAAATGGGAAAAGAAAAAAAAAAACACAACTTTATCGGTTCTTTAGGAAGAGTAAGTTGTGGTGAGAATCTTTACTTATATAATTTCCTTTTGGAAGATTTTAAAGCTGTTTTGCCAATACAACATAGCACAGTTTTATATAAAAGGGGGAAAATGTAGACACAGTAAAAATCCAACAATGTCATAAATATTCTAACAGGTTTATAAGGATTGCCTATGCATAGGAAGTCATTGGTGGTCTGCAGCTGCTCAGAATGAAAGAACTTGCTAGATGCAGTCGGTGTTCTGAATGCAAATACAACTAAAAGAAAATTCTTCAGAATTCTTTCTTGTTGTTCTGACATTAAATGAACAATTGTTCAATGTCAGCTGCTTGTATGATTTCACTCCTTTCTCTGCCAGAAGTAGCCCACAGGGGCTCGGTTAGAATTAGCAATGTCTGCTGTTACTGCTCTAATCTACAGAATTCAGTAGGGAGGTCACATGGCCTGAAGGTTATAAACACTGACCTTGGAGTTAAAGAAAGGTTCTTACTTGAAAACTTGGTTCTCTCACTTACTAGCAGTGACTGAAGGAAAATTATTCGAACTTACTAAGCTTCCATTTCTCCATCTGTATGCCAGAAATAACAAGAGTAAAATGAAGATACCACTTGACCATAGGGAAGAGTGAATGAAATGTTTATAAAGCTTGTAGTAAGTGCTCCAAAAATTGTAAGCTGTCATTATTTTGGTAAACATTTTATGTGCTCTAAAGTATCCTACAGCTGTTGAATTCAATATTTTATTTTTGCCAAGTTTGTGAATAGTGTTATTCAAATTTCCTATTCATTATTATTCCCCATCATCCCACTTTTTTGGGCATACTCTGTAGTTGCCACAGTGATGCTTTATATTTACCACAGGAATTTTCTTGCTAAATCATAAAACTCTTTGTGGTAAGATTAAACGCTAATGCATCTATGTTAATTCAGGCCTCCGTTATTTTGTTTACTTAAAATGTAAGATAGGCCAGTCTCCATGGCTTACGCCTGTAATCCTAGCACCCTGGGAGGCTGAGACGGAAGGATCGTTTGAGCTTAGGAGTTTGATACCAGCCTGAGCAAGAGTGAGACTCTGTCTCTACTAAAAAATTAGAAATAAATTAGCTGGACAACTAAAAATATACAGAAAAAATTTAGCCAGGCACGATGGCGCATGCCTGTAGTCCCAGCTGCTTGGGAGGCTGAGGCAGGAGGATCGCCTGAGCCGAGGAGTTTGAGGTTGCTGTGAGCTAGGCTGACACCATGGCACTCTAGCCCAGGCAACAGAGCAAGACTCTGTCTCAAAAAAAAAAAAAAAAAAAAATAGTACATATATAAATAAAAGATAGATGTGTGGAAAAGAATATGGAGCACCTTTACATTTTATTTTAAATAGAGACATCATTGTTTTGTGACTGTAGCCAGAAATTTGAGTTTGAACCCTTGTTCTTTCATTCTGCTACACAGTAGCTATATAACCCTGGGAAAATTACTTGATTAACTTATCTGTAAAACGAGAACAGAAATAACTAGGTAAACTTCATTCTGAATGCTTTGAGCTCAAAATAGGTGGCACATGTGAAAACAGTTTCTCTAAGAACATAAGTAGCATTCAAACTTAACATACTTTCACATTGTTTTTAAAGTTTCTAAAAACATATGAATTACATTTTACAGCCCCCAGACACCTTGTTTGCAGGGTCAGCAAAGAGAATGGGAATGGACTTTCTGCTCTCAATGTGTAATGATTATTTTAAAAAGCAAACATTTGAACTAAATTTTATTTTGGTTTTTGTAAGAAGATTCTAAAATGACTGAAGTGATGGTGCTGAGAGTATTAACCTAATTTCTCTGAGAGCAAACAGGGCTGGGGGTGTGAGAATACATATAACAAACCTTGGACAGAATCCCATCAGGCAGCAAGACCAGTATTTTTCTAAATAGAGCTTCTTTCTCCTTACTCAGGACACTTGACCTGAGATGTGAGGCTGGAAGAGCCCTAGGAACTTCTGCTTACATTTGTCTCACCAGGAAGCTTTGACTTATGACCTAATTCTGGTATGTCCTCTCCAGTGAAGAAACCACCTTCATCTTCTGAGTTGCCAAGAGACACCAATAGCAGTATAATTCCTTCATTTCATATTATCATATGATATATACATATCAATAATATAAATATTATATATAAATAAATGCAAAAATAAATAAACAATATAATTAACTAACCAACATTAATGATTTCATTGGCATTTTTTTTTTTATCCCTCCTGGGCTCAAGCGATCCTACTGCCTCAGCCTCCCGAGTTGCTGGGACTACAGGCATGTGCCACCACGCCCGGCTAATTTTTTTTCTATATATATTAGTTGGCCAATTAATTTCTTTCTATTTCTAGTAGAGACGGGGTCTCGTTTTTTGCTCAGGCTGGTTTTGAACTCATGACCTCGAGCAATCCACCTGCCTTGGCCTCCTAGAGTGCTAGGATTACAGGCGTGAGCCACCGCGCCCGGCCTTTATTGGCGTTTTTACCAAAACATGGTCATGGCTGAAGTGGTATTTTTACACTCACTTTACAAAGACTAAACTGAGGCTCAGAAGTTGGCCTTTTTGCTCTTTGTTTATACTACCTTCCTTCTTCAGTGTTCCAAAGCTCCTCACGATTTCATGAACCACAGCTGCTCCGCTCTGAGGGTCAATGCCACCAAACACCCATGAGTCTCGGTGGCCTCCAAGAATGACATATCTGTCTAAAAAGCATCATTGCAAGATTATTTGTCATTTCAGGTCAGTAATAGAGCAAATTACAAATGACTCAATAGCATCTAGACACAAAACACTGATGACTCAAAGAAAAATAGTAAGATTCCTGAAGACTTGTGCAAATATATTATTTGTAATTTTAATTTATGTTTTTTTAATCTGAAGAAAGCATGAATCTCATAAAGCAGACATATGTATTACTATAAGTATTATATGGACGTGATTAACAGTAAGATTCAATAATAGCTAGCTATATATTGTTCAGTACTCATTGGGAGGATATCAATATTCTTGATCGCTGCAAGAAATTACTAGCTGCTTGTAAGAAACATATGCAATTTAATGGTATCTGTTTTGATAAGATATATATAAGCAAGCAGTTCTTAAGGAATTGGAATATAATAAACTAAGACTATATGTGAAATGTATTAACTAGCAAGTCATCTGAAATCCTATGGAAATCACATGTCTAAATCTTTCATCATTGACTTTAATTGTGGAAAAAAAACTATGTAAAAGATTCATTCATTTAAGGTTACCTTAGTTTTCTAATAGTGCTATTTTTTTTTTTTTTTTTTTTTTTTTTTTTTTTTTTTTTTTTTGGTGCACCGTTCCTGGAAGTACTGCAATACCAGGTCGATGCGTGGAGTGGACGGAGCAAGCTCCTATTCCATCTCCCTGCTCCAAAAATCCATTTAATATATTGTCCTCGGATAGAGGACGTATCAGATATTAAACTGATAAGAACAGATACTACACTTGATCTTAGCCAAAAGGCCGAGAAGCGATTAGTGCTATTTTTTATATCCATGTTTATAGTTACCATGAAGATATTTGCTTATGCAAAATACATGGTAAACAAATCCAGAAAACTCAGAGAAAACACCTCAGAATTCACTCTCCTTACCCTTCCTCCCTTGATCCTTTGAAAGCTGCACAGTTTGTCACTCACTGTGGTCATCCACCCAACTTATCCAAACATTCACTTTTCTTTACAGCATATATCACAATATGAAATTACCTCATATTTATCTAGTTTGTATTTAAGTAGGTTCCATTAGGGCAAAGAGTTGCTTTTTGCTGCTATTGTTGTTCACTTCATACTCCCAGAGTTGGGAGCAGTACCTGGCATATAACAGTTGCTCAATCAATATTGGTTGAGCAAATAATTCGTTTACCTGGTTCCACTGCTCCTCTGAGAGTACCGATCACATTATAAATTCTTGTCACTTCACTGTTGGAATGGATGTGCATCTTGACTTTTCTAATGCAAAGATAAAGGACACATCCATTAAAAAACCTGGTTAATAAATTAACACAGTAGGGGCTAAGGGCATTTTCCCCTCCCCTCTCTAAAGGTTCAAATTTGCTGAAATAAACTGACAATAGATTAACAGGAAAAAAGGCACATAAACTTATTAACATTCAAGTGCACACAGGAGCCAAACGATATGTGAGACTCAAAGAAGAGCCAGATGGCTGAAGCTTAAATAGCACCCTCTTCGTAGGGCATAAGTAGATGGGGGAGTGAAAGCAATTTTGAGGGGTAGTAAATGATTTTTTGGAGAGTTGAGGGCCCAAAGAGCCGACAATAGTTTGTAAATGATTCTCTTTGGAAATTTAATAGGCCTGAAGGACAGTTAATAGCTTGTGACAAAGTCTGTTCAGGTTTGGTGACATTCCTATCTTCCTTCCTGCCTCATAAGCTTAATCTTTTCCGGTTAATGAAATTTCAGGGAGGGAATCTTAGGCAACCATGTTCCTTCTGGAGGAACTTCAGAAAAGGGAAGTTCAGAAAGACAGTTCCACACTGCCCTAGGAGTGGAAGCAGGTCAGAAAGTCCTCGGTTCTGAGACTGCTTCTAAGGCCTTTCAATTTCCTTAAGTTCAAAAGTGTTCAGCATGCCAAAAAGCCATACGATGGGGTATCATTTCCTGAGCCTTAACAACTTTTGTATCTTCCATCATGTGTAAAAGATTTCTAATTGTACATAGGCAAAAATTACATTGGCTAATTTTACCAATATAAAAGTATTCGCCTCTTCAACTTGTGAGTTTCTTTCCCCCCCCCAGCTTGTACTAGATAGATTTTACTATTTCTACCAGCTTCTATAATTGTTTTTTTTAAAACTCCCCCTAAAAAGGGTTAAAATAAAAGTAGCCTCTTAACTGTGTAGAAAAGTTTCCAGTAAATCCAGGTCCAACATTGTAGGGCACTTTGAGACTTCCCTTCCAGCTGCTATCTGGTGGTGCTGAGCCACCCATTCTTCTGTGGGACATACAAAACAAATATTATTAGCTGAAGGAAAACCTTGAAGTAACAAGTTAAAAATTCCAGTGAATTCACTTCTTGAGTGAATCAATCATCTTCGGATCAATCATCTAGGAGAGAGTACTGGGAATCAACAGAGAGGTGACAGGAATGAAATGAAGAGAGAGATGGGACAACATAATCAGAGGTACTTAGGAAAGGTGCCCACATGGGGGGGAAGGGACAGAGGAGAAAACCATCCCAGATAGAGGACTCCACACTTCCCCTTAGGACATTGAAACCCGAGCTGCAGGAGGGCACCTGGGCCCTGAGGCTGGCGCCATTGTGGCTTCATAGCCCCATAGAGCTACATCTACCCAGGGGTTAGACCCCTAGCTATTACCTCCCCCTCACCCCTGCTGGGTGGAGAGGAAACCAGGAGTCCCGGCACGTGCACACATCCTGGGGGCAGGTGCCATGCACCCCCCCACCACTTCCACTGGGGGACCTGGGTGGAGCAGGAGAACCACAGACCCCAAGCTACTGCTGTGGCCTGGGTGACCTTGCTCAGCCACACTTTCCATGAGACATAGGTAGAGCACATGCCTGTAGTCCTCAGAACCCACCACCCACTGACAGGGTGGCTGGACCACCTTCGCTGCCAAGTGGGAGGCTCCAAGTGGGGCGAAAGCCAGTGTAACTGCTGTCTCTGAACTTAGGCAGACCACCCCCCATGGGCCCATGCCATCCCACACATGCAATGCATTCTGCACCCTCCCCATGTATGTGCCGCACCCCTAGGGCCCACCACATCCTACACAAATGCCCCATCCTGTTGCCAGCCCAACCATGTGCATGCATTTGCCACACAGCCCACCCTGCCACAATGACCCTGTGATAATCAGGGGAAAACAGGGAGATGCAGCAGAGCAGCAGTGAGTGTTAAAGGCTCACAATGCATCTGCCTCTCTCTTGCCCTGTAAAGCTTCCAGTGTAGGACTTAAGCATGCCATCCAGGGACCCATCCTTATCTTCACCAACCAACAAAAGTCCAGCAGAGGAGAAAAGGTGTACCATATCTGCTATCTGTTTTGCGCTGAGAGAAAGGGCCCCAGATGAGAAAGAATCAGCATAAAAACTATGGCAACATAAAAAACAAAACAGGTTATCTTGACACCACCAAAGGATCACAGTAGCTCTCTATTAATGAACTCCAAGAAAAAGGAAATTCTTGAAATGGCAGATATGGAATTTGATTATGGATGGCAAGTAAGATGAAGGTATAAAACCAACTCAAGGAAACAAAAAAAACAATTTAAGACATGAATGAAAAATTCACTAAAGAGACAGGTAACACAAGAAAAGATATAACAGAACTTAAAGAAATGAAAGAGTCATATAGCAGAAAGTTTTAACAGACTAAACCAAGCAGAAGGAAGAATTTCAGAGCCCAAATAGCCATAGCAATCATAAGCAAAAAGAACAAATCTGGAGGTATCATAGCACAATTTATAATTGACTTCAAATTATACTACAAGGCTACAGCAACCAAAACAGCATGGTACTAGTATAAAGGTAGACAAATAGACAAATGGAATAGAATAGAGAACCTAGAAATAAAACCATATTGATATGACCAACTGATCTTTGACAAAGCCTACAAAATCATTCACTGGGGTTAGGACACCCTATTCAATACATGGTGTTGGGAAAATTGGATAGCCATGTGCAGAAGAATGAAACTGGATCCTTATCTCTCACCATATACAGAAATTAACTCAAGATGGATTAATGCCTGAATGTGAGACTTGAAACCATAAAAATTCTAGAAGAAAATGTAGGAAAAACTCTTCTAGACATTGACCTAGGCAAAGAATTTATGAGTAAGACCCAAAGAGCAAACATGAGCAAACATAGCAATAACAATAATACATAAATGGGACTTTATTAAGCTAAAAGGTTTCTGCACAGCAAAGGAAAAAAAAAATCAACAGAGTAAACAGCCAATCTTACAGAATGAGAGAAAATATTCTCAAACTTTACATCTGACAAAGAATCTACAAAGAAATCAAACAAACCAGCAAGAAAAAAAAAAAAATAATAACCCCATCAAAAAGTGGGGAAAAGACATGGACACATTTTTCTCAAAAGAAGATAGACAAATGGCCAAGAAACATATGAAACATCACTAATCATCAGGAAATGCAAATTAAAAAATACACCTACCATTCAATCCAGCAATCCCACTACTGGGTATCTACCCAAAGGAAAAGAAGTCATGATATCAAAAAGACATGTGCACTCAAATATTTATCACTGCACAATTCACAATTCCAAAGATAGACAACCAACCTAAGTGCCTATCAACTGATGAGTGGATAAAGAAAAGGTGGTGTGTGTAATATATATTGTGATATATCTATATCATCAAGTACTACTCAATCATAAAAAGGAATGAGATAATGTCTTTTGCAGCAACTTGTATAGTACTAGAGACTTCCTAAGTAAAGTATCTCAGGAATGGAAAACAAATACCACATGGTCTCACTTATAAGCAGGATCCAAATGAGGGATACATGGTCATAAAGAGCAGTAATGAACATTAAAACTAAGAAGGGGAGAGCACAGGAGGGGAGTAAGGAATAAAAATCTACCTATTAGTTACAATGTGCTCCATTCTGATGACACTATGCTGAAAGCCTTGACTTCAGCATGATACAATTCACTCATGCAGCAAAAAACACTTGTAGGCCGGGCGCGGTGGCTCACGCCTGTAATCCTAGCACTCTGGGAGACTGAGGCAGGTGGATTGCTTAAGCTCAGGAGTTCGTTATCAGCCTGAGCAAGATCAAGACCCCATCTCTACTAAAAATGGAAAGAAATTACTTGGACAGCTAAAAATATATAGAAAAAATTAGCTGGGCATGGTGGCATAATGCCTGTAGTCCCAGCGCTACTCAGGAGGCTGAGGCAGAAGGATTGCTTGACCCCAGGAGTTTGAGTTAGCTATGAGCTCAGCTGATGCCATGGCACTCTAGCCCAGGCAACAAAGTGAGACTCTGTCTCAAAAAAAACCCAAAAAACACTTGTACCCTCTAAATTTTTTTAAATTAAAAAACATATATATAAACTCAAAATAAAATACAAAAGTCAATCAATATAACATTCCATATTAACAAGTGAAAGAAGAAAAAAACACATGATCATATTAATTGATACAATAATAAATCAAACAGCCCCCCCCCCAAAATTGGGAGAATTCCACACCAATTCATGATAAAAACTCGCAGAAAACTGGAATGTTAAAAGAAAATACAAAATGAGCCCAATATTTCGTGATGTTAGAATGTAAGCATGTGTTTACAAATGTGTGGGAAGAAATGTTCTTTCATATATTGCTGGTAGGATGTAAAACGATTTACTCTAAGTAAATATGCTGTTGTGATAGGGCCCAGCAATTGCACTCCAGAAAAATGAACACTTACACTGACACAGAAATCTGTACATAATTATCTGTAGCACCTTCATTCATAGGAACCACAAACTGGGAACAACCCAAGTACCCTTCAATGGATGGTAAAGGGGGTACAATGATGTGCCAGAATTTTCCTATTTATCATGAAACCTCTATCAAGCTGTGACCTTCTGTACTAAATTGTGAGCCATTTGAGAACATAGACTAAATATAATTCATACTTTTGCCACAGTACTGAAATGTAAAAGTCATTCCATCAATAAATGTTCCTTAAACGAATGGACTATGGGAAGCCATTAAAGGTCTCCTGAGCAGAGGCGTAATAATGAGAAAATGTAATGACTGATAGAGGTACCTACTAAATGCTTGTGTTGTTGAGTAGAGAATGAGTAGTGTTTGTCAAAGCCGTCTTTTGCACTAGACACGAGTTTGGGTCCCAGCTCTATTGCTTACTGTCTGAACTTTGGTTTTCCTTTTTGTAAAATGAGTATCACAATATTAACTCATATAGTCGTTTTACGGGATAAGTGAGAAAATACATGTAAAATGTTTAGCACATTTGTCTTACATAGCCGTAGGCTAGTAAAAAAAAAACCAGGAAAATGAAAATACATATTTTAAGTAAAAAAATTAAAAAAATAAAAAAGACAAAGAAGTTTAAAAAAAAAAAGCGTTTAGCACAATAGTGACTGCTGGTGCCTAATTAGCACTTCATGCATGATAGATGCTATTAATATTACTGTTGTTGCTATCATTATCATCCTAAGAGTTTCTCTAGAAGAAAAATAAAAACCACACAGTCACACTCCCTTTAGTATAAGTGTAAAGAAAAATAGGAAAGAACACGCATGGTGTCTCCTTTTTCTTCCACCCAAGTCAACATGTAGTTTTATTTTACTCTAACTCACATATCATCAACTTTTTATTTATTTAAGTTCTCAGCATTCTTGGGCCATTATATGACATTATATTTCTCCTCCTCTTCTCATATATTCATTAATAAACTTTCATTTCATGATATATCCAATTTGTTAAACACCATCTTTTCTAATTAACACAAAATGTTAAACTGCTAATCACTTGTGGGGATCTGAGAAATGACTATCATGAACTGGCACACTTCCAAGTTAAATATGCAGGAGGGAATAAACTTTTACAGTGAAGTTCATAAATAAATCATATGCTCTTTTTAAAAATATTTAAAGCACAATTCTAATTATGTAGAATGTTTCATTATGCCTTGAAAAGTATGAATGAAGAAATAGGAAGTATCCTAAAATAGGACATTTATTATGGTGTCTTTAATACAAAATACACTTGTCTATGGAAGTTATGTTATTAATGGTGACTACTTTTACAGAATGGCTTACAGAAGCTGACAAAATAATTTGAGATAAACTGCATTTGTAAGTTTTCAATCAAGTAATTCTACTACACAGTGAGGACAAGCTGATACTGACCTACTTCACCAGAGCATTCAAATAGTAGACATGTTTAAATAAATCTTATATTCAATTCTATTAATATATGATTTCACACATTCTTTTTCTAATTACAAAGATAACAGATTCATTTTTAAACCTTTATGTAACTGAGATGATAATATTATATATATTGTTGTGAAATTTGCTTTTTTCCACTTAATAGTATATCACAAGCATATTTTCATATCACTAAATATTCTTGTACAACTTACATTTTAATGGCTTCCTGCACCATTATAGCCAGTAATATATGTGACTCTTTATCAATTGCTGGAGATTTGTGTTGTTTATAGTTTTCTACTATTATAAGCACTGCTACAATCACTTTCATCTTTTAAATGTCATGAATATTCAGACTTTATTTATAAATATTAATATTTTCAGGTGAATGCATAGTCCACGGTATCCTCAAAAGTTGTGCCTGATCTTGAATCTTAACTGATGTGGTAAAGCTAAGAGCCCAAAAGGAAAAAAAAAAAGGACCAGGCTACTTTCCTAATGTATCCTTTTTTTTTTTAATTTTTTTTCTACAATTTTTTTTCCTTTTATTCTTTTTCTTCCCACATGTTTCTGAGCAGAATGTATCTTTAAATCAAACAGATCTCTCCAACTCTCAGGCTCTCAGCCTTGTTATATCTGTAAAAATGAGAGCCTTGCACTAGGTCATAAAATGCTTTCTCATAGATACTGGAATAAAATGATTAAGAATGCCTTGAACTCAAAGAAGAGGGACTATCTAGCCGGACACTTTGGTTTCTAGCAGCTTCACTTCCAGAAAAGCCACTATTCTCTCCCCTCCTAAAGAATCACGGAGGAGAGACATGCAGTTGGGAGAAATAGCACAGGAAAGGGGAAAGTGTTCCAAAGCCAGGGTAAACGGTAACAAAGCTGGAGAAGTTTCAACGAGGAAAACAAAGGGGTAAGAGGAAGACAGATACAAATAAAATGGAAGTTGCCTTCACAGTGTGTTATTCTGGGTCCTCCAAGAACACAATAAGAAATATAGACAAGTCAGAGGTTTATTAGGGGAAAGGACTGTTAAGGGAAATAATGAGGGAGCGAGGGAAGGCTGAGAAAGACTGTAATGTAGGTCTGATACTGAGTAAAGGAGAACGGGAGGAAGAAAAGAAAGAAGGAGCATTAGTGGCAGCATCTATTTCAGCAAGGCTAACAGAGAGCTTTGGGGCCCAAGCCTCACATCAGAGGAGTTCTGTGCCTTCCAGGAATGGGCCTGTCTTAGCACCCCTGCCACACTCAGTCACTGTCAGGGAACAGCTATGGGAAGCATGGCGTGGGCACAAACAAGGTGATGGGTTCCAAAGCACAGTGGGTGGAATGATTGGTCAATTATGCTTTCTGCAGTTAGAGATCTGAAACACTCATTTTCATAGCTGTCAAACACTAGATACCCATATAGATAGTAAATTCCATGATAGAACCATTATTCTATACGATAGTGATAAAATTTCATGCTTCACCATCTCAGAGAATTTCAGTACCAAATAATGGAGATAAGAGCATAATATTTGTAAACATCAATAATAAGAATTACTCACACCATCCATTTGTTTCTTACAAACTTACTCTAGGAGTTTCTGTGCATCATAGTATCCAATTGGATGAACAGGAATACTTGGAAGACCAACAGCCTCTATAAGTCCATGCCTATAAGCATATTCTAGAAAAAAAAAAATAATTGAACATAACTTCCAACAAAAACTTAGGACCTTTGAAATGGCTCTCTATAAATCATATTGAACACATTCTCATTTCACATTAAGTATTGTTGTTATGATTTTTTTAAATATTGGCAATTCCAAATGTTAGCAAGAATGTGGAACAAATTTTAAAACTCTCATTCATTGCTTGAGAGTCTAAAATTATATAGTCGCTTAGGATAATTCTTTAGAAAAGTAATGTTAAACAGAAATATACACTATGGCACAGCGATTCCACTCTTAGGCATTTACTCAAGAAAGATGAAAACATATGCCCATAGAAAGACCTGTACAAAATTGTTTATAGCAGCCACATTTATATGAGCCAAATATTAGACACATTTAGGTTTCTGACAACAGAATGAAAATATTTAATACAACTATTTAATATAGTCCCACAATGAAATACTACTCAACAACTAAAAAGAACAAACTACTTACTATGCACACACAGTAAGATAAAAAAATCTCAAATCACTACACTGAGTGAAATAAACAAGGCACAAAGAAAATACCTACTTTCTGACTCTACTTTTATGAAGTTCAAAACCAGGCAAACTAATATATAGTGATTGCTTCTGTAGGGTACAGTGAAAATATACCAGAAAGGGGCACAAAAAAGTTTTCTGGAGTGATGGGGGATGCCATTACATATTATTCTGGGGGACATAAATGTATGCAATTTTCAAACTGTATTGAACCAAACTCTTAAGGTCTATGCATTTTATTGTATCTAAAATCTACCTCAAAATAAGAACACATATTCCATAATTTCTTCAGATTCAAGTAAAATTAGAGCTGTGTTTTCAATTTTTTCCTCCAAGTTTTTAAATTATCTAGTAAGAAACTTAGGTAATTGCAAAAGCTTATTCTTTTTATAAGTAAAATGACATAATGATCTGCTATATGGGATTTGTTTTTAAATTCTCCAGAGTAATCACAAAAAGGGGCATGATGAATACATAAAACATGATTGACAAAGTGTTGATAACTATTTCCACTTTTGTATGTTAGAACTGTGTATGGCCATATTACTTTTAACATACGCAATCTCATCTGTATATGTTAGAATATATGCCACATATAAAAAGTGAAATTAAAAGGAATAAAAAAACAAATAGGGCACAAAAGGAAATTTGATAAATGTTATTCCCATAGAAATAAAATGATTTTCTTCTCTAAAAATACTATCATTCAAATTTGAACATAATCAACAAAAATATTCCAGTTAATCTCATTTCATTTTCACAATTTTGGCTTTGTATAACTAAAAGAACTTCGGAGAAGCTGCATTTTTTTAAAACTTGGAAATAAAAAGGTGGAGTAAATGAGGTTGGGTAGATTCATACAATTTTATTATAAGGTAAATATATTGTTAAAAAAAAGAAAACAATTTATGACAATATTCTATGCTCTGAGAAGATTTACAAAGCCAAAAAATATATAATGTTTAGAGGAGTCTACAATTTAATAAAAAAACAGATGAGGAATAAATATGTAAAAGTCACATATACTTTGGCAAAGAATTTTATTTAGGTGTGTTCTGCACTGCAGTCTTGTAACTATCTAAAAAAAAGAATTTTATTTAAGTCATACAAATTTACTTGGTTTTAAACTACACATAGTAAATGATCGCAGATTTTTGTAAGCATCATCAGATAGCTGAGTATGTTCAAAACAAAGAGCTCCCTTTGCTAATGTTTCACAGCAAAAGACAAGTATGTAGGCTCTGGGAGCCACACTGCCTAAATTTGAATCCCAGCTCTTCACTTCTTCACTTGGTGGAGTGATTATCTTGGACAGATTGCTTATTTTTCCTAGTCTCACTTTCCTCCCTCTCAAATAGAGATGATTACACTACCTAGCTTATAGGGCTATTAATGCAAGTAAAGCACTGGAATTTAGAAAACGCTCCTTGAAAGTTATCGCCATTAATTTTATATAGCAAAAAAGCAACATGCATTATCTGGGCTCTATATTCCAAATGTGAAATTTAATGAGTTTATAGAACTTTTGTTCTCCTGTCCTTTATCCACAACTGGGAAACCCCCCCCCCAAAAAACGGTGAAAACCATACATTTCAGGGGAATTTACTTGACAGCAAAACCTGATCTGATCTGAACTCATTTGACAGCAAATGATTTGAGTAAATATGAGTCTATTCACATTCCTGTTGACCCCCACTTAGGGTGAGTGTGCATACATTCTGCTGCACAAATATTTATATGCCTGTTTCTTATATTCTGTCCCAGTCCCCATGTGAGTGTTATGTCATATATGGTATATGTACCATATTACTTGTTAAATATCTGAAAAAGTCTGAAGTGCAAAGCCCATCAAACCTAAGCTTCCAAATAAGGGATAAAGGAGCTGAGCTGAGCTGATAATCTTGAGAGCTTAAAATTTTTAAATTTTTAAATGCCAAGAGAATAAGAAAAAGACATATACAATCCATTGTGCCAAAGGAAATTCTTTAATGAAATCACTTAAAAATGTCACATTTGTGGTGATGACAGAGGTCTGACCACTCACCGTTTGCTGGGTAGCCTGGTGTGAGAGGATCTCCTGCACCATTAAGATTTAGGACATTTCCACGCTGGACACCACCTCCAGGAAGATTCCAACCATTTGGATAGGGTTCCACCCCAGGGGCAACGTAGTCAGCAGGGTCTGAGTACAAAATGACTCCTTTGGCCCCCGCCAGCTGGGCATTTTTAACCTGGAAAACACAGTGCCTTTCTTTAAGTTTGCTGTTCCCGATTTGGTAACATCAATTTTCAAAATTACACTTAAACGAGTAGTAGAACTTTATCTTCAACCCTTTGTTGTTAGGCTTACAACAAAGGGCATCTCATAGAGAACTGACTTTTGCTTTTTCCTAATAGCTCTAAAAATGGATCAGGCCTAAGAGCAGCAGATTTGGAAAATTTTCATGGTAGTGGTAGCAAGTGCTTGCTGTCTCCTTCCACTAGTCTAGAAGCACAATAAGCAAGTAGACTCCATAGGCCAGATTCTTATTTGTTCTATGGCTGAAAGGGAATATTTTTGAAATTTCATTTCCCACAAAAGAAAATGAATATATTAACAAATCAAGTGATAGTAGTAATTTTAAAATCTTCAGGCTGGGCATGGTGGCTCATGCCTGTAATCCTAGCACTCTGGGAGGCCGAGTTGGTAGGATCACATGATGTCAAGAGTTCAATACCAGCCTCGGAAAGAACGAAACCCCATCTCTACTAAAAATTGAAAAATTAACCAGGTATAATGGTGTACACCTGCAGTCCCAGCTACTAGGAAGGCTGAGTCTGGAGGATTGCTTGAGCCCAGGAGTTTGAGGTTGCTGTGAGCTAGGCTGACTCCACTACTCTCTAGCCTGGGCAAAGGAGTGAGAGTCTGTCTCAAAAAAAAAAAAAAATCTTCTGTGTAAGTCGATTTCTCTCCTTACCTATAGTAACAATTCATATTTAAATTTAATTTAGTAAATATTTTTGGAGCTGATATTTAAAACAAAGATATTAAAAGTTAATAAACCTAGTGCATGCTTATTTGTAGGCCACAGACTTAACGTAAGTACAGAAAAATCTGTTCTGTTCACCCTGACCATCTACAGGCCAAATCTTGATGATCCAATTTAACCTCTGCCTATAAACTAGTAAATGTGTTGTCCCTGTAAGGTGGGCATGAACATAAGGGGATCATGGTATTCAGATGGTTTTAAGGAGATGGTTCTACACATGTAAGATCCACTATACTATTTTATATTAGGTAAAAGAAAAAACAGATGATTTTTACCTTATTTCCTCTGAAAACTTTTCCATATCTGGCAATCACAATTTTCCCAGAGCAATTGATTTTCATGTCCCGTTCCAGTTTAAAGAAGTCTTCAGTTCGTGCATAGTTAACATACACTAGATCACCCTGTTGAGATCAGGAATGATTTAGTACAAGGTACAATACAAGGAGGTTTCTCTGCATGGGAACTGTTTGACATCTTTGAAAGAGAAGAGAGGCAAGAGCACATAAGAAAGAAAAGCATGAGCCTCAAAGAAGAGATTCAATAAAGAAATGAATTTAAATTGAGAGAGCAATTGCATGGGTTACACACATATGATTTATATGAATTTTATCTGTATCTGACCCCTAGATAGTGGCTATAAAGCTATAGAAGAACTCTTCCCACCCACAAAATGCATAAAATATGCACATTGCTGCATGTAATTTGAAGGGGTGCAGGCATCTTAGGCTAAGAAGTCCTTGATGAGAACTTTACTCCCTTTAGAGTACATTCACAAATAGTAGCTTAATGAGTCTCCATAAATATGGAGGTAAGGAAAAATGGACAGGTAATATCATTGTTTTATGGGCCTGGTTTTAATCATTATTAGTATGATTATGTGCAAGTCTTATAACATCTCCAAGTTCCAATACTCTCATTTGTGAAATGATCTGTCAGATTAGATCAGTCATCTTCCAAAATTTTTTGCTCACCTCGTCCCTAAATTAATTTTGAAAAGCAGTGTATTCCCTCATATATTTTACATTGACATCTAAAATTCTTTTACCATACCATTAAGTAATTGCAAAGAAAGCAATTTCTAGTATTTTAGAAGCAATTCTACATAACTTTTTATATATATCTAAAGGAATTTAAATACTATATTTACTATTCAACATCACCTATTTAAAAAAAAATACATGAACACACTCTTCTCCACCATCTGAATTTTATCATTCCTTTTACTTCTTGAACTTGTTCCTTCCCCCACAGCATTTTACTCTAAAGGAAGACATATATCTGTGCTGGACACAGTGATGTGCTACCCAGGACATTCAATGCAGGACTTCTTGCTCCAGGTACAGGGAAAACTCTCTGCAGAAAATTTTCAGCTGCCTGCCCCTTCAGGAATTGCCTTAGCTGCAGATATCCACCTTGCTCCAGGTCATGCCCATTCATAAGGTGCCACGCATTCAATCAATGATCTATGTGAGAGTAGCAAGACCTGGACATTTCAGTCTAACTTAGAAACAATTCATAAGTACTACTCCTGAGCTCTCCATAGGGTTGGCCAAGGCTGTCCTTGAGCTGGCATTGCAGTGCGACTTTTCCGTCTGCCCTATCCAGCTACCCACCACCATAGATGTTTATCCCAAGAAAACACTCCTTAATTATCATTTAGCATGCTAAATTCCATTTCAGATTTTATTACCTAAAATTTAGGTATGCTTGAACATCTTTTATTATTCACTGTCAGATTTCCTTGAAGTATATGTATATAAGTCAATTTTTTTTTAATTTCAAAAATTTAGGGGGTTACAAGTGTTTTTTGTTACATGGGTAAATTGTGTTATGCTGAAGTCAGGGCTTTCAGTGTACCTGTCGCCAGAATAGTATACATTGTACCCAATAGGTAAATTTTCATTCCTTATCCTCCTTCCTCTCTCCCCACCTCTTAGTTTCTAATGTCCATTACTGCTCTTTATGACCATATATATCTTTCGTTTAGCTCCCAATTGTAAGTGAGCACATGTGGTATCTGTTTTTCAATTCCTGAGATACATCACTTAGGATAATGGTCACCTGTTCCATTCAGATTGCTGCAAAAGACATTTAATTTCTTTTTATGACTGCATAGTACTCCATGATATAAATATACCACATTTTCCTTAGCCACTTATCAGTTGATGAGCACTGAGGTTGATTCCATATCTTTGTAATTGTGAATTGTGCTGTAATAAACTTTCAGGTACAGGTGTCTTTTTAATAAAATGATCTCTTTTCCTTTGGGTAGATTCCCAGTAGTAGGATTCCAAGATCAAGTGGTAGGTCTACATTTGGTTCTTTGAAGAATCTCTATACTTTCCATAGTGGTTGTACAATTTACATTCCCACCAATAGTTATAAGCCTTCCATTATTTTAACTGAAACTACACCAGTATCTATTGTTTTTGACTTTTTAATAATGGCCATTCTCACAGGGCTAAGGTAATATCTCACTTTGCTTTTAACTGATAATCTGGAAATAGATTTCCTTAAAATCATCTCATGCCTGCCCTTGGAAAGTTTTCACACACCCCAGTTTGAATCCCATGTCTACGGTGATTTCCAATATACTATAATTTTATTTTTGTTATTATTTTCCTTTTTGACTACATTTGTTATAGCATGTACACAACAAATTTACATGAGATATTATGATTCTAGAATTCATTTGACAAATTATTAATATTTGGAGACATATTATGCATCAGCAGTGTTCTAGATAATACAATCAATTCCTGCCCTTTCAGGAACTTGCATTACAAATGCTACTAGATTTACAATGGGGTCATGTCCCAATAAACCCACCATAAGTTAAAAATATCACATGTCAAAAGTGCATTTTTGACTTATGATATTTTTAATTTATAATGGGTTTATCTAGATGTAATCCCATTGTAAGTCCAGAAGCACACTAAATGAGTATGGCTCTCACCATCATAAAGTCAAAAAACCTTAAGTTGAACCATCTTAAGTTGGGGACTGCTTGAAATATGGATGGGAAAAACATAATAAGATAGTAAATACTAAATTGAATAACTAAAAAAGTTATATAGAACATTAAAAGATAAAACGTACTATAGAAAAATTTTACAAATTTTAAATAGAGTAGGCAAACAATGAACTAGTGCTTGAGTGGATGCAATTTTAAACAAAATGAGGGCAGTCTGATTGCTTCAGTAAAATGGTTACTTTCAGCTCTTGTATTTCTTCCTAATACCAGTGCAATATTAATTAGTGTACTGTTAATGATATCACGATGTCTGATTTATAATTGTTAGCCCTCTCGGGAGCACACTCTTATTCTATTTAATTGTGGCTACAAAGTCATTAACCAATTTGATTTCAGCAAAATAATTTTTTTAGTATAAATATTCTACTTGAAATTTATCCTTAATTAATATCACTGACTTTGAATGTCTCTAAATGGTGGCTATCTTTAATACATAAGCAATCTTCACAAAACAAATTATAATGGAGAAGGAACTGAAAAATACATTAGTTTTAAAATGATAGTAAACTTCGAAAATGAAAACAAGTGTAATAGATATGCTTCCTCAGCACTTCTCAAATGCAAGTTGTCACTGTTAGGTAGAAAAAAGCTTTGTTTTCAGACAAAGACCTTCTTGTATAATTTACACTGTACCATTGTTCTATGACTGTGAATAAATACAATCTTGCACTATTGGCATGGAATTTTCCCTGTTTCCTTCAAGCTTCCATCGTCCTGCCCTTGTTAACAGAGACAGAATTGGGAGGCAAAACCAGTGGTTTTCAAAGCATGGTCCATGAACCCTCAGAAGCAAGGTCACCTGGGACCTTGTTAGAAACACAAACTTGAGGTTCCACCCTAGACCTACTGAAACTCAGAGGGTGGGAACCAAACTCTGTTTTGCAAGCCCTCCAGGCTATTGTGATAGACGCTAAAATTCGAGAACCAGTAAATTAGATCATATTTTATGGACATTGTCAAATGCTAATTTTATTTTATTTTTTAATTTTTTATGAGACAGAGTCTCGGTTTGTTGCCCAGGCTAGAGTGAGTGCCCTGGCGTCAGCCTAGCTCACAGCACCCTCAAACTCCTGGGCTCAAGCAATCCTCATGCCTCAGCCTCCCACGTAGCTGGGACTACAGGCATGTGCCACCATGCCGGCTAATTTATTCTATATATTTTAGTTGGCCAATTAATTTATTTCTATATATAGTAGACACTCTGTCTTGCTCTTGCTCAAGCTGGTTTCTAATCCCTGATCTCGAGCAATCCGCCCGCCTCGGCCTCCCAAAGTGCTAGGATTACAGGCGTGAGCCATAGCGCCTGGCCAAAATGCTAATTTTAAATAGCCTAAAGCAGAACTTCAATATTCCACAGGACTCAGATGCAGACTCAAAGATTATTGACAGTGAACCACCTTAAACACACGTATAGACATACATAATTCAAAAAGAATTCTCACTCCACTGGCTGAGCTACAGATGATCCAGTGAGGCAGAACAGCCTGCAGAAACATCTGATATTTGAACATACACCACAGTCCCATACAGAATCACATGTTCCGGCTGGGCGCTGTGGCTCACGCCTGTAATCCTAGCTCTTGGGAGGCCGAGGCGGGCGGATTGCTCAAGGTCAGGAGTTCAAAACCAGCCTGAGCAAGAGCGAGACCCTGTCTCTACTATAAATAGAAAGAAATTAATTGGCCAACTGATATATATACATAAAAAAAAAAAAAAGAATCACATGTTCCTTCTATCCTGCCATTGATCTGGAAGAATTTAAGTCTTTTGAAAGAAGTAAGAGATAATAATTTTTATTGGCTTTTTCTTACGAATAGAATAATGTCAAAGTCCAAATATCATCTGAGATATTTTAATTGTTTATGCAGTAAACCTAAATACTAATCTGAATGTAATTTTCTCCTGATAACATTTTGTTTTCTCATCAAGAAACATAACCTGTTTCTTTCTTTTCTTTTCTTTTTGAGACAGAGTTTCACTCTGTTTCCCGGGCTAGAGTGCCATGGTGTCAGCCTAGCTCAAAGCAACCTCAAACTCCTGAGCTCAAGCGATCCTCCTGTTCAGCCTCCCAAGTAGCTGGGACTACAGGCATGTGCCACCATGCCTGGATAATTTATATATATATATTTTTTAGTTGGCCAATTAATTTCTTTCTATTTTTAGTAGAGACAGGATTTCGCTCTTGCTCAGGCTGGTGTTGAACTCCTGACCTTGAGTGATCCTCCCGCCTTGACCTTCCAGAATGCTAGCAATACAGGCGTGAGCCACCTCGACCGGACTAACCTATTTCTTTATACATAATCTTTTCACTGCCCAATATATTTTCCAGTATTCAACTAGTTCACATTTGTTTAACTTTAAGATTTGCAATATGTATTTTATATTTATAACAATTTTAAATTAAACTTCTGCATTACATTTTCCACTATCATATGTATTTAGCTCCAATCTGGTAATATTAATACTATTTAAAAATAAAGATTTATTAGTTAATATTTTTGTATTTTATTGCTATATAGTTATATAACTGTAAATAATGAGGAAGGAGAGTTAACAAAGGCTATTCAAAGTGCAAAAATGTAAAGAGAATAATTTGACAATATTAAAATTAAGGGTTTCTTTTAAATAAAAGGAAACATAGATAAACAAAGAGATGAAAAATTAGGAGACAATATTTGTAAAATCTAAAACCAGTACAAGATAAATAATTAAAATGTTTAAGAAACCCCTAAAAGTTAGTAAGAAAAAGGTCAGAAATTCCACAGGAAAAGAAAAAGTAAAGTAAAATCATTTCACAAAATGGAAAACTAGAATAGCTAATAAATCAGTATATAGAGAGACGAGCAAACTCATTTGTTATCAGAAAAATGTGATTTAAAACAAATTAAAACAACATTGAGACAGGCAAAAATTATCAAGTTACATAATTTCAAGTACTGATGAAAACATGAGAAAAGAGGAACACTCACATACTGTCAGTGGGAATATAAACCACTACAGCCTGAACTCTGTGAAATTACACATTTCCTACAACCCAGCAATCCCATGCTTGGTTTATCATTCACAGAGAAACACTGACAGGCCTGTACAGAGGCATATGAGAGCATATTCACTCTGACACTGTGATAATAGGGATTTAGAGGCAAACTATCTGTTCACCACTAAGAGTATGGGTAAGTTACTTATGGTGTGCACATAAGATGAAATAATATGCAACAGTGAAAACTAATGAACCACCCTGACATAAAGCAATATAGATAGACTTTTAAAAGATTGAAAGATTGAAAATAGTAAGAAATCAAGTAAGACTTAAAGTATAATACTATTTATGTAAATTTAAAATACATCAAACACAAAAAAAGCCATGCATTTTCAAGAACACATACACAACTAAGAGCTTAAATACATTAAAGTGACTATACTAGGGGATGGGAAATGGAGAAGAGGAAGAGTAACAAGAATTAAGCATGAGAAAGAGAGTAAAAATAAGATAAGATAAACGAGAGACCTCATGTGGACCCATGATGCTAGTGTGCCTTAACCCGAGGAGCAGTGTTGAGCAACTTCAATATAACTGAGATCTAAAATACACTGTCTCTTCATTTCCAGCTGCTATATCCCTTATTCCTATTTCATGTCAATTATAAAATAATTATAATGATTGTAAGCATTCTTATTATGTGCCAATTTTAGGGAAAATTTTTCTAATATTATAGCATTAAACATAACATTAACTGTTCATTTGACATAAATTTAATACATCCAATGGAAAATATTCTAAGTTTGTGAGATTTTTAAAAGATCAGTTAACAAATTATTCAACCACACCTGTGTTGACAAAAAAAATAAAAAATAAAAAATAAAAAAAAAAAAATATCATGATGGAGACTCAGACTTTTGGGGGGAGGGGGGGAAATGGGCATTTATTGAAACCTTAAAATCTGTACCCCCATAATATGCCAAAATAAAAAAAAATTAAAAAAAAAAAGATCAGTTAACAAATTAGATACACTTGAAAAACCATTAAAATAATATATTTTTCACCTTAATATTAATACAAATGTGGCATTACCTGATATTAAATCATCTTTACACTCTTGCAACAATCCTGATTAGTGGAGACAGATTTCAAAATATCAATTCAATTCTAAAGGCAAAGATTTTACCTAGGATGTTCCTAATGATAGCTAAGCTCTTACTTCCCTATTGTGTCCAACATATCCAACTGTCAACTAGCAACTTCTTGTGAATATGCCCTAGGCACCTCAAAGTCAGCACATTCAAAATTGAATCTACTTACTGTGAAATAGTGTATTTAGGAGAGACAACTTTTTATAAGATTTTAATAAATTATAATCAGCTTTTTCAAATTTAGCTTTCTCACTGATATGCTTTTTTTTTTTTTTTTTTTTTTTTTTTAGATAGAGTCTCACTCCGTTGCCCGGGCTAGAGTGCCGTGGCGTCAGCCTAGCTCACAGCAACCTCAAGCTCCTGGGCTCAAGCGATCCTCCTGCCTCAGCCTCCCAAGTAGCTGGGACTACAGGCATGCACCACCATACCCCGACTAATTTTTTCTATATACTTTTAGTTAGTGAATTAATTTCTTTCTATTTTTAGTAGAGACGGGTCTCGCTCTTGCTCAGGGTGGTTTCGAACTCCTGACCTTGAGCCATCCTCCCGCCTCAGCTACCCAGAGTGCTAGGATTATAGATGTGAGCCACCACGCCCGCCACTGCTATGCTTTGATTGTATCTTTTCTGGAATTCAAGTGTTGAAACTTTAACCAATGTGATGGGATTAAGAGGTGAAGCCTTTAAGGGGTGATTAGGCCATGAAGGTTGCTCTCTCATGAATGAGATGAAGATCCTTATAAGAGAAGCTTCACGCAGCAGCCACATGGTCTGCTTGCCCTTCTGCCTTCTGCCATGTGAGGACACAGCATTCCTCCCCTGCAGAGGATGCAGCAGCAAGGCACCACCTTGGAAGCAGAGAGCAGCTCCTACCAGACAACCAAACCTGCCAGCACCTTGACCTTCAACTTCCCAGCCAACAGAAAACAATTTTCTGTTCTTTATACATTACCCAGTCTTTTGCATTTTTTTATAAAAGCACAAACGGGTCTAAGATAGTCACCAAAAAGCTAAGCTCTGTGCAGGAGTCTGGGGATTGATTGTAAAATTTCAGATAGTGCTCATGCACAGTTTGTTGAGTAAACCACATAAAATTTTCTAGAACAGACATCCAAGCTCTTCATTTGGAAATGGCAATAATACTTTTATGCAAACTCTTTGAAAATTAATAAGTGTTATGCAACTATAGTAAAGGACACAGGATATTCATACAATGGAAATTACTCCATAATAAAATGTAACAAGCTACTGATAAATAGTAAAATGTGTGAATCTTATAGACTCTATGCTTAGCGAAAGAAGCTGGACAAAATATATTACATATCATACAATCACATTTATATGAATTTCTAGAACAGGCAAAACTAATCTATAGTGGCAAAAAAAAAAGTCAGAAGAATGATTGCCTCATAGGTATGTAGAGATGATTAAGAAGGGGCATAAGGGAACTTTCTGAAGTGATGGTAATATTCTATAAATTGATGGAGTTTGTATTACACAGGTATATGCATTTGGCAAAAACTAATAAATGTGTATTTGGTATTGGTGCATCTCATTGTAGTAAATTTTATCTTAAAAACATCATAAATAAAATATAATATTCCTTTTTCTTACTAAGGAGTTCTAGTTTCTTAAATATGGAAAAAAAGTGAAATGGGATTACATCAAAAATCTATTACCCCTGAATTATTGCCTGAATACAAGAGGGGAAGGAGGGTTTCTATTTTTCATTTTTATTTTATTGTATTATGTTTTTTACCTCTGGCATTCCTTGTGGAGAGAAAGCACTGAAAGGTGGTACAACATCCAAAACATCTTCATATCCTGGAGGAGGTGGTTCAAATAATGATGTGTTGAAAATCTAAAGAAACAAGATATAATCAAAAGTATATACAATCAAAAGTAAATCAGTTAAAGTTTGATCAGTACAATCAAACAAGGAAAAATGCATATTATCTTTCATATAAGTAGAGGGTTAATCAATTCCTCAGCATTTTGATAATACACATCAGATACTCAGCACTGTGCTAGAAGTTGTAAGAAATTCATGACATGAATATTAGTCCTCAAAATGGTAAAATCTATTTAAGGGGACAAAGCTAAACAAATAAAAACAAACAATAACAAAAAATAACTAAGTACTATAGAAAGTTTCTGAATAACTGAAAGAAAAGTTCAGAAAAGGTAATAAGATAATCTTTCAAAGAGAAAAAGTAGAACTGTATCCTAATGGAAGAAAGAGGTAGAAATAGATTTTTTGAAAGTGGCATATGACCCAGGCTGGTGTAAATAAAAGCCTAAACATAGAGTTGTTTCACAGAAGATTAGAAGTAAATTAACTTCATGAGGTTCTTGAGTGGGCCTGTAAGGACCAACTTTTGATTGAGAAAAATTTCAATCGCCAAATAAAAGGTAACATTTCATAGAAATCTTAGTCACTTATAATAGTGCTAAGATAATTACTTAGGAATAAATTAAATATTACATTCACTTCAATAAAAATTTACATCTTTGGGAAATTCATATCTGACAGTATCTAGATACACTGAGCAACACACACACACGTAAAAAAAAGTAAAACACTGAACCATATGTATGTGTATATGCATATATATGTATAACTATATATATATGCACTATAGATAAATATACACTTAAAAAGATATATACACACTTAAAAAGATATATATATATGTGTGTGCATATATATATATATTTTTTTTTAAGAGTATAATTGAATTGGAAAAAAATAGTGAAAAATATTCAGAAGCCAAAAAAAAGTGAAAGCAGAAAACCTGAGAGGTAGTACTAAAGCCTACTTTGCCTTGTTTGGCTCTATCAAAGCGTGGGACCCCATGAAAAGACACAGGAGTTAAGAGAGTCTAAAGCAGGTCTAAATAATGGAGTCTAATAGAAGATCCCTGCATAAAGCTGATCTAAACAAAACAATATCCTTTAATGTTAAGGATAAATGTGAAATAAACTTATTCTGTGGAAGGTGATAGCTTAGGGTAAAGGAGGAACAAAAGGGCTACTGAAAATTAATAGTCCTATAATCCATTCTCTTCCTAGGTGGTATGCCCCAAGTTAAATAATTTATTTCAAAGTAGCACCAAGTTTGTGGTGCCCCCCCATGGCCCGACAGAAATGATCAGGAGAAATCAGCTTTACACTTAGGCCTTAAAGAATTCCCATTCCCACAAAGTTATAAAAGCTAAAGAACTCAGAGCCACAAAATTGCTAAGCATACACAAAGTACTATTGAAAAGAGCCAATAGGAAAAAAAAAAAGAGTAAAATTATACCTGCAATGACTACATCTTTTGTATTTATCATATACCATATTGAATCCAAATTTAATTGAAAAATTAAAAATAATGTGAGTAAAAAATATTTAGACAAAATTACAGAAAATTAATTGATTTATGAGATAGATCTAAAGAAATAATTCAGAATGCAACACAGAATTACAGAAATGACAAATATTAAAGAAATATTAACAGACCTAAGAAACAAAATGAGTTTAAGGATATATATATTAACAAAGTTCTAAAGGAAGAAGAATGGAGAAGAGCTACATTTGAATATATAATGACTAAGAATATTCCAAAATTGATAAAAATTATGAACTTCAGATTCAGGAATTCCAGTGAATCCTGACCAAGATGAATAAGAAATAATCTATACCCAGCCTATCATAGTAAAACTGAAGTACTAAATATTGTACTTAATGCTAAAAATTGCAAAAGACATTAGACAAGATTACCCATGCAGAGCAAAAATTAGATTGGCAGCTGACTTCTCAACAGTACCAATGGAAGCCATAATTCAGTAGAATATTCTCTCCATGGTGTTAAGGGACAACAACTGTCAAACTACAAATCTATGTCCCACAAAAACATCCTTTTGAGAATAAAAATGAAAGATATTTTCCCATCAAAATTTAACAGTTTGGGACTAACAGATATTCACATAAAACAAAGAAAATTTCTAAAAGACATTGTTCAACATAATAAAAGAAAAATATACAAAGCCTCTAAAAAATCTCTGAGATAATGCAAGAAGGATAGGAAAGCAAAGATACTGCAAATGGTGTAGTAAAACTTAATAGATAAGAACTGTATATAATAATAATAATATTATATTAATATTATAATAATAAACTTGTATTTTTAAATTTATAAAAATAACATTGAGTTAGAATTATGTGCATAAATTGGTAGTGTTTGACCAAAGTAAAAGCATTCTAAGACTTTTATGTTGCAGAAATATTGATTAAATTATGACACACTAAAGTAGGTATTTTTTTCTTTGTTTGGGTTAAAAAGCATTTTTTTTTTTTTTTTTTTTTTTTTTTTTTTGAGACAGAGTCTCACTTTGTTGCCCAGGCTAGAGTGAGTGCCGTGGCGTCAGCCTGGCTCACAGCAACCTCAATCTCCGGGGCTCAGCGATCCTCCTGCCTCAGCCTCCCGAGTAGCTGGGACTACAGGCATGTGCCACCATGCCCGGCTAATTTTTTGTATATATATTTTTAGTTGGTCAATTAATTTATTTCTATTTTTGGTAGAGACGGGGTCTCGCTCAGGCTGGTTTCGAACTCCTGACCTTGAGCAATCCACCTGCCTCGGCCTCCCAAAGTGCTAGGATTACAGGCGTGAGCCACCACGCCCGGCCAAAAAGCATTTTTTAGTTTCCAAACTACTATAAGGAATAAAAGTAATAAAATTAATTAATCCAAAAAAAGGAATGGAGAAAAAGAAGCTTTAGGAAAAAAACAAGAGTGAATTTATATAGTAAGAAGGTAGAAGTGACCTAAATACTGTATATCAGCAAACACAAAAAATGCAATTGGATAAGAATGATCAAAAAGCATAGCATGTCAGACATAATAAAATCATCTGTGTACCATTTTATAAGGAGTGACTTAGACTTAAACATAGGCAAGTATAAAAGTAACAAAACTGACAGGGAAATACCAAGCAAATATTAACTTTTTAAAAAATGTATCTGATAACATGAATTTTAGACCAATGTCAAAGAAGCTTATTGAGAGAGAAAGCTACTATATAAGAGTTTCATTTCACCAACAATTCTAAATTTGTTTACATCTGATAATAGAGCCCCAAACTATAGAAAACAGAAAAGAAAAATCAAAGAAAAATGCACCACTATAGTAAGATAATTTAACATTTATCTCTGCAATTAATAAGAAACACAGATAAAATGAGAACATATTAAAGATAAAGGAAATTTCAGCCAAATAATTAACAAACCCAAACAAAATATCTGGGGGGGGGGGGACAGGAAGTGTGCCTATTTCAGGAGAGAAGCAAGAAGTTGTCCTGTCTCAGGAGGGAAACAAGAAATGTCCTGCACAGGGGAGAAACAGGAAGTACACCTGCCTTAAGAGAGAAACAGGAAGTGTCTGGCACAGGGAGGAAATAGGAAGTTTCCTGCAAAGCGGCAAGACAGGAGCCTGTCTCAGGAAAGAAACAGGAAGTGTCCTGCACAGGGGAAAAACAGGAAGTGTGCCTGCCTTAAGAGAGAAACAGGACGTGTCCTGCAAAGGGAGGAAACAGGAAGTGTGCCTGCCTTAGGAGAGAAACAGGAAGTTTGCCTGCCTTAGGAGAGACATATGAAGTGTCCTGCATAGGGGAGAAAGAGGAATTGTCCTGTACAGGGAGGAAACAGGAAGTGTGCCTGCCTTAGGAGAGAAACAGGAAGAATCCCACACAGGGGAGAAACAGGAAGTGTCCTGCACATGGAAGAATCAGGAAATGCCCTGCACAGAGAGGAAACTGGAAGTGTTTCCTAATAATAACTAGTAATAAAGTAATAAACAAATATAAAATATTCAGCCCAAAAACAAATACACATTTTTTTAAGAAACACAGAATATTTTTAAAAAATTAACCACATATTCAGCTCTAACAGAAGCTTCAACAATTGTCAAAGGATTTATATTCTACAGACCTGACATGATTTGATCGCAATATATTTAATTTAGACATCAGATCAAACAGATAACAAGAACAATCTTTCAATTCAGAATTTTAAAAATACTTCTATGTAGTTCTAGGATCACAGAAGAAAACATGGAAATTAGAAAATATTTATATATTAATGATAGCTAAAATACTTCTTATCCATACTTGTGAGATCTAGTTTAAGTGGTTCTTAGAGAGAAACTTAATGTTTCTGTTAGAAAAGAAAGAAGGCTGAACATCAATAAGTTAAGTGCGTTCAACTGAGGATGTTACAAAGAACAGCAAAGTAAACACAAAGAAGGCAATGAAAGGGGAAATTATAAAATTGTTAATCCCAAAGTTTATTCTTTAATATACTAGTAAAAGTGACATAACTCTCTCAGGGCCAATAAGAGAAAATATAACAAAAGTACAAATAAATGATAGTTAGGAATGAAAAAAGAGGCATATTGACAGATCCTACACAAATTCAAAAAGATAAGAAAATACTGGAAATAACTATACCATAAATTTGAAAACTTGGATGAAATGGAAAAATGCATTTTAAAAAACTTATGAAAATTGATGTAAGAATACATTTTTAAAAAATCTAAATATTCATATAACATTAAAGAAAATAGCCCAGTAGTTTAAAATCTTCCATAAAATAAAGTGCTAAGGACAACCACTTCTCCTTGAGTTTTAAAAATTAAAAGAAAAGATCAAGTAATATAACTTGATCTATTTCAGAAAATACTAAAAACTCAACTCATTTGTAAGTATAGTAAAGGCATTCCTTTCAAGACCAGAAGAAAGTCACTAATATCTACTATCATCACTTCTTTCAACATTATACTATAGGTCCTGATTAGAGCAATAATATAAAGAGGGGAGGCGGAGAGTGAATCCCAGCTGATATTATATTATACTATTAATAATTAGAGCACTAGTTATCTGCCTTTTTTGAAGCTGATAGAATCTAAAATGAAACCAAATCAATACCATTCCCAAAATCTTCACATCTTCCAAATTCCCCATATTATTTCTATGATCACCATAAGGTAAAATTACTCTGAATCACTGGGTAAGATTATAAGAAAAACTATGCTAAGGAGCAATAAAAATCCATCTAGGAACACTCATTATATAAGCAAGTCTTTCAGGCAAAGGAGTATTCAAGCTTGTCTCACTGAGTTGCCTTTATGGTAATCACTTTTACAGAACCACTGTGCCACAGTGAATTTTACAGCAAGTTCATGAATTTTTCTAACAACTAGGAAGTTTTCTGAGGTTAAGGAAATGACTTTTTTGGGTTGACTTTAACAAAGGTAGAGTATATATATATATATCCGTCTTAGAGCATCACTCACTTTCCAAAATTCACTAGTAGCCTCAATTATGTTTTCAGAGTATAACTAAAACAATTTTGGCATACAAATTTCTATTAATACTTTCTTGTGAGATAAAAAGTCAATATAGTGCCAGGTGTGGTGGCTCATGTCTGTAATCTTAGCACTCTGGGAGGCCAAGGCAGGAGGATTGCTTGAGCACAGTAGTTCAACACCAGCCTGAGCAAGAGCAAGATCCCATCTCTACTAAAAATAGAAAAAATTAGCAAATCAACTAAAAATAAAAAATAAATAAAAATAAATAAATGGAAAAGAATTAGCCAGGCATGGTGGTGCATGCCTGTAGTCCCAGCTACTGGGGAGGCTCAGGCAGAATCCCTTGAGCCCAGATGTGAGCTAGGCTGATGCCATGGCACTGTAGACCCGGTCTCTTTGAGACTCTGTCTCAAAAAAAAAATTAAAAATTAAAAAAAGTCAATATATAGTTCAATCTATATGGTATGTTATCTCTATATAACAAAAGTGAAACAATGTCTCTGCATACATTAAAAATATTTCTGATAGGATCCACAAAATACTAATCATATTTGTTGTCTGTGGGGAGGGGAACATATTGTCTGGGTTGTGCAGGAGTATAAAAGGTATCATAGTTTACCACATAGCTCAGCTGTGGATAGTTAGTGATAACAATTAAATGCACTGGGAGATGGCAAATAGTAAGAGCATTGATGATTGGTGCAGAGAGATGAGCACAGAGCTGAATTGTCCCAATGTCAATAGATAATGCCTGTGTCTCAAATTAAAGCAATATAAACATATTATATATGAATATGGAGGTAAAAATAAAAAGAATCAACTCATAATTCAATAGTGATTGCTTCTGGAAAGGAAAAAATAGAAAGCAAGGCACTCTGGAGAAGTATGTGATTATATGCATGTGTAACTTGGATAAAAATAAAAATGAACTAAGGATATAACTTGAAAAAATTAAGAAACCTTACCTAGCTAACCTTCTTACCATTCAGGAAAATCTCCAAAATGAAACTTATGCTGATTCATTTTATATTATGTGACAAGTTTCAGTAACTTTATAAATGCTTGCAATAGCAAAAATAAATAATGAAATAAAATAATAAAAGCAATGGTACAGTCAAAATTTGGAGGTAAGGACAAATGAAAAACAAAACAAAAAGGATGTCTGCTAATTTTCCACATTGCACATAGACAATCCCCAAATTTGAAAGCTCAAAACAGAGGGTTATGTATCTCTTTTAATATTGTAAATATTTTATTATGTCATTAAATAATTTTCCTAAACATATTTGTAAAGACCCTTTAGTACTAAGGTCCCCAACACCCAGGCTGCTGACTAGTACTGGACCTGGCCTGTTAGGAACAGGGCTGCATAGCAGGAGGTGAGCAGCAGGCAAGCCAACAAAGCTTCATCTGTATTTACAGCTGCTCCCATCACTCACATCACCTCCTGAGCTCTGCCTCCTGTCAGATCAGTGGCGGCATTAAATTCTCATAGGAGTGCAAACCTTACTGTAAACTGTGCAGGCGAGAGACCTAAGTTGCGTACTCCATATGAGAATCTAATGCCTGATGATCTGAAGTGGAGCTGAGGCGGTCCTGCTAGCACTGGAGAGCAGCTGCAAATACAGATTATCATTAGCATAGAGGTTTGACTGCACAAACACCATAATAAATCAGTTGCTTGCAGACTCATATCAAAACTCCATTGAGTGGCAAGTGACAATGAAGCTCTATCTGGTGGCAGGCTTAATAGTATATATTACAATGTAAAAATAATATAAATAAAGTGCATAATATCCACATGCAGAACTGTCCGAGATTCAATATTAAAAAAATAAATAAATAAAGTGCATAATAAATGTAATGCATTTGAATCATCCCAAAACCATCTCCCCACCCAACCCCGGTCCATGGAAAAATTGTCTTCCATGAAACTGGTCCCTGGTGCCAAAAAGGTAGGGAAGTGCTGCTTTAGCACTTAATTGTATAGATGTCACCTCTTATTTTATAAATGATCTGAGATTGTTATGAGACTATTGATATAAATTGGTATCCCCAATACCTTTTTTAAAAATACTTTTTAGATTTTGAAATAGTTGAATAATCTTTCAAAGTTAAAATTTTAACTACTATGATTTAAAATAGTAATTAATATGGAAAGATCCAAGTCATATTAGGAAATTTAGCATGGGATTATATCACTGACTACAAAACATAACATATTAATCATTGAGAAGAGATTGATTCATTAGTTATTAAGAGGAGATTATTGCCATATTTTGAAAAGAAACATTTAAATATATATTTCAATCACATGACATTTGCAGTTCACTGACCAAGCTGGACATATTTGAAGCTATGTATAATTTAGAAGATCCAGCAGTAAAAAAAAACTAAAGGAAGCTGTTTAGACTGGTTTTGACCTCCTGACCTTAAGCAATCCACCGGCCTTGGCCTCCCAGAGTGCTAGGATTATAATCATGATCCACCGGGCCAGCCCGGAAGCTGTTTAGACTGAAAGAGACTCTTCTAGGTAGGTATAGTAGCTCTAAAACTAAGATATGTTAAATAGGTATGAATATATGTTATATTTTATGAGCTTTCATACTGAACATATATCATAATAAGAAATATCTCAGTTATCTGCATTATCTTCTCTTTCTCAAGTATGTGACCCAACTTGCAAACTAGATTGGAAATTCTTTATAGTAGGTATCATTCTATAGACCTGGCCTCCAAACGCTCAGCCCCTCCAAATGCCCACACACAAGTTCTTGGCACAGAGCTAAACACATGGTCATTTGAGACATAATCATTAAGTACCAACAAAAACCTGCTAGCTCAAATTGCATACTGGGTTTCTGAACTTCCTAGCCACACAAAATCTATGCAATGCTTAAAAGTTTACTAATATATCATATTTGATATTGGTGTATAACACTAAAAACTAAAAGCAACTGATATCAAGCATTTATTTCTCAGAATCTTTCTAACATCACATTAACTTCAAATGTCATAAGTAGTTGACACTGGTAATGAGATATTAAAGGTATTATTCATAAGATTTAATAATACTGTTTTCTATCAATATTTGGAGATGGCATAGAACATTCTTTTATGGAAGGTATTTGAAACAGAATAGATTGGAGAAATGTTTCTGTTATTCTTTTTTCTTTTACCTCATTTCCATCTTCATCAATTATAGAGATGTAGTTGGGATGAGTTTTATTTGGGTAGGACAACAGGACATCATAATGGGCTAGCTCAACAGAATCCAGGCCAAATTCTTTCCACTGGGATTGAATTTGCTTTGCAAGCTGAAAGTTTTGTTCTGTTCCTGCTAAATGGGGTATCCGTGTAAAATTACTGGTAAACAAAAATTGAAAATGGTTAGAATTAATGTTTAGTCAGACTTCATTTCAAACCAACAACAAAACAAAGTATATTTACACAAAAAAACTTTGAAATGTGATGTGCTAAAAAAGCAAGGTGGTACTATTATTGCATTGCTATTATGGCATTGAATAGATTTTCAAAGTCTGCTTTTAAATTTTCATGCTCTAATTTTTTTAGTTCAAGAGAAAAACTGGAGAAACTAATATTTGTAGAGTATTATTATGTGCAATCCTATGGCTATAACTCCTTATGGTAGATGACTAAGGTGTCAAATACTCTTCTTAAAACCTTTGCATCTTGGAACTTTAATGGAATCATGTTTATTTCATTGTGTAAAATGTATTTGAGAGATAAAAAAATAATTTTATGCAAAAGACTAGGCAGTGACATGGCAAGAATTACTAATAATTACACTTATTTAAATATTAAAAGTTATAGACAAGGGAGAAACTTCATCATTAACACTCATTTATAAAATATCTTCATTAAAAAATAATCTGAACATATTGACACAAGCTCAGACTGAATCTCTTGTACTCCATCCATGAAAAAGAGCAATTTACTTAAAATCAATATGCTTAAAATGATAAGAATTAGACGGAAGAGGAATATCTGTAACAAAGAAATTTTATGGCCAAAATTTGACTACCAGAAATATTTTCATGAGTAGACTAATTTCTCATTTATTATGTCTAGATCCTGGTGCTTTCGATTGTTTTAAATGTCTCCATCCTGGGGAATTTGTTGTTTCCCTGAAGAGTTTATTGGTATTTTGAAACTTAAATCCCTTTTTAAAAAATTCCATTTTTTAAAAAATGACAAGGCATTATGTAGCATGAAAAGATATTTATTTTTAGTTCATAAAGTTTTGGAACTTCATGAACCAACACATTTCTACCCTTAGGTGATTTTTTAAAAAGTAATAAACAACATGGCTAATTTTATTAATATTTATAAGTGAAATTCCTTCTAACACTTTTGTCACTACCGACTAGGATACATCATGCTAAGGATCAATGAGATAACATATTAAAGGACAAGGCAGTTCTTAATATTTTTGTTTTAATCACTTAACAACATGTGTTGTAATTTGTTGATTCCACTAGAATATCAAATTTTCTAAAAGAAGAAGAAGAAGAATTAGAATTATTTACAAATTTTCCAAAATAGCAAAAATCTGTTCATACATCTCTTTCAGGCTAGTTTAAATATGTCCCATGTATTCTCACATTGTCTCAATTCATAAAGGGAGCTATTTGTGTACCTGTTTTAAAAACATTTCATCTGATTTACAAAAGATAAGGCAGTGTTTGGGGGAAGTTAGATGACTTAAACATAGCTAATAAAAGGTGAAACAGGTATTTATACACATACCAGTAAAATTCTGAAACTGGAAATCTAAAACTTTCTTCTAAAACCATCTTATCTTTCAAAACAAGGTGAAGGAAAATCCCTCTAGAGAAATGCAAAATAGTGAACGGAATCTGTGAATTTAAGCAGGTGTTTACAAAACAGAAGGGAAAACACATGACTACCCTGTATCCCTAGGCAGAATGAAAAAACTGCTCCTAATGAATCCTCCCTTTCACTACAGAGGCAAACACCCCAGAGGCAGTGGGGCTTTTTAAGAGCAGAAAAAAGGATCATAAATGGAGACAAGACAGAAGGTCCTAGCTTTTAATGGCCCCTGACCAATGGATATTTTTTAATAGGAAGCTCTCTGATAGACAAATGGCAAATTGGAAATCTGGAAAGTCCAGGAGGCTTTTGGAGATTCTGTAGTCCTTGAGGGGGTGAGTGGTAGGAAGCTCTCTTAATCTTTCTTTTGTGTATTAATGGGTTCTGAACAATTAGAGGAGCTTGGTTAGGGCTGTGGAGAATAAACAAGACACTGACTGCTTAGACCTTGCTTGAAGATCCAAAAAGAAAAAATGGAGAAAGGCATACCCTTTTCCTCTTTTTTGGTCCATCCATGCAAGTAACAAGTTAGGAAAGAAAGAAGGTAGCAGATGCAGCAGCTCTGTCTAGGAGTGAAGACCCTATCTTTCCAGACCTCTACTTTTATTATATGTATTATACATGATTATAGTGGAATAAGTGCAAGAGGCATAGGAAGGGTTTCCACAAAAATAAAGAAGTTTAAACTTTAGGATCTCTCACTTCAAAGGGCCCTTTCCAAAGATCTGGAAGGTGCCTTATAAAATTTTTATTCATAGCTTTAATTCTATTGTAATTAATATAGAAATATATTGTTTATATGATTATGTGTATGCATATCTGTATGTGTATATATATATGTACATATAGTAGTCTTTTTATATAAAATTACAACTTGAATTCACCAGGGAATCTTTCAATCATTAAAGGAACTTCCAGTATTTTTGGACATATGCACTAAGCCAGTTTGTAAACAGAACAAAAAAGGGATTTCATACCTTGAAAAAACTAAGTATTCTAATCATTTAATAATTCTACACGAGTATTTGATTTTTAGTTGCTTTGTAAATATTGTATAATTTACTCATTTATCTCTTTTGGTCTATAATAGAGATAGCTGTTGCAGGAAACGGAGAGCTAGTTTTTAAAATATGCCCAATGTATGCTCTTTAATTTCATCCACGTCACAATAACATTGTTAGCTCCATTTTACAAGTGTGGAAATAAGGGCTCAGGAAGGTTAAATATTCACCCAAAGTTACTTTACTATTAAAGGGCAAAGATGGAATTCAACTCAATCCTGCCTGACTCCAAAGTCTAATCATATTTATTTATTTATTTATCTATTTTTTTTTTTACTAAAATACACTGTCTTCCTCTAAATCATGAGTCAGCAAACAAAGTTCCACTGCCCAAACCTGGCCCACTGCCTATTTTTGTACAGTTCATGAGCTAAGAATTGTTTTTACATTTTATTAATAGTTAAAAAAAAAGCAAGAATAATATTTTATGGCACATCAATTATATGTAATTCAAATTTCAGTACCCATAAATAAAAGTTTTATCTGTGACACACTTATTTGTTAATATATTTTCTATGGCATCTTTGTGCTACCATAGCAGAGCTGACTAGTCAGCCTACAAAGGCTGGCCCTTTTACAGAAAAAGGCTGCTAACTGCTAATTCTGCTCTCTAAAACTTCTGTAACGATAAAGTTCAGCTGATAGTATAATCTTCTCCCAGTGAAATGCGATATAAGACCCTTGATTTAAAAAAAAATGTTTTTTAAAAAGCCAGTTACTATATATGAAATATTGGGACAAGAATGGTAAATTTTTCCAACAGACTATCCATATAAACTTTCAATTAAGCACTTACTATAAGAACTTCTTGATGTTCTCAGCTTTCAATTCATTCAAAAATGCCTTCCTCATGCTATGTTGTGGAACAATGTGAGTAGCTTCATTAGAGGATTTCATAAACCAACCTGAAAAATACATCCAAAAATAGGAATGAAGTATGTGTTCATAGACAGGACTTATTTTTCTTTATTGTTGCATGTACCATATTAATACTATGTACAACACAAATTATCAATCACCTCTAGCTTTAGGTGAGATTTTTTTGAAGTTTAATTTCTCTTGCCTACTTCTACCAAAAAAAATCATACAAACAGATTTTTAAATTATAAACCAATTGCAACACATTTTTTTTTTTTTTTTTTTGAGACAGAGTCTCGCTTTGTTGCCCAGGCTAGAGTGAGTGCCGTGGCGTCAGCCTAGCTCACAGCAACCTCAAACTCCTGGGCTCAAGCAATCCTCCTGCCTCAGCCTCCCGAGTAGCTGGGACTACAGGCACGCGCCACCATGCCCGGCTAATTTATATATATATATATTTGTTGGCCAATTAATTTCTTTCTATTTTTATAGTAGAGACAGGGTCTCGCTCAGGCTGGTTTTGAACTCCTGACCTTGAGCAATCCGCCTGCCTCGGCCTCCCAGAGTGCTAGGATTACAAGCGTGAGCCACCACGCCCGGCCACAACACATTTTTTATCCAGCTTCAATGACTGGTGAACATTGCTGTTATTCTAAGAAACATTTTACAGGAAATCAGCACTAAAATTAAATATGGTATTAATGTTTTGACTAACAGGGATAAACAAGATCTTTTGAAAATGAAGGCGAAAAGGAGATCCACCTTCTTTCTCCATAAAGCTTCTATTTTCAGTGACTGCTCCTTTATTGACCTAGAATAAGCATTTAAAAAAATTTTTATCATCTGGGAATGAGAGGTAATGTTGGAAAAATAAAATAAAGGAAAAGAAAAAAATGAAAAAAATTATAATGAATTAATTATGAATATATTTCAAGTACACAAATTATTTCAAACTATTGAAGGAAACTCAGACCTCTAATTTGCTCTGGTTCTTAAACTCATACAAAATGTGCTGAGATTTTGTGTTTTCAGTTGAAGCAGGCTTGAGAAGTTCAAGTTCAGAAAGCTACAGTGAGACTACAATTTAGCCAACATCTCTGCCAGACAGCCAAGGGTACAAAAGAGCCCAGAGGCAATAGCTAGCCACATCATGTACCATTAGCCTCTGCAGTTGGCTATTAATCTGAGGGGGACACAGTCCAACACTCTAGGGCTTATTTAGGGAAATTATAGGATCTGGAGCAAAATTTTTACAAAATCAGCACCCAGCCAGCTTTCATGGAGCTTTCCAATTATTAATGACATATATACAAATACATATATTAATGAACATTAAAATACATAATTGGAGAGGAGATAAATGATTCCACCTATGCATAAAAACAAGAGAAATTGGATTAGAGTGTGGGATCAGGGAAGGATACAACGATGAGATGCTTGAACTGAGGTCTGAAAAATGAACACAATGATGAGGATGAAAATGTGTGGGGGAGGGAAAAGTAGAGAATCCTAAGGGAGAAAAAAACAGTAATAAAGGACCCATTCTGTGTCAGCCACTGAGCAGTGAATAGAGGCATGAGGGTGACACCAGGAAGAACAAAAAAATACCTTGAAGGGATGCAAAATATTCTAATTCTCATGCAGACCTTACCAAATCAAATTCCCCATTTTGCAGTTGAGAAAATGGAAATTTGATTTGAAATGTATCCTTGTTAAGCTTACTCATTTAAAACCCACAACAACCCTCTGTGGTTACTAAGAACTACATGTTAGTTATGGGTAGTGTATGTGATGCAAAAGTCTTTGATCGATTCCAATGTCACACAGAAAGCCACAAGACACTGAGTAAATCAAACTGGTCCACGCCCTACTCTTCTAAATCCCAGAAAAGGAATCTAAACTTCCGAGCAGAGCAGGAGAGGACTACCCTCTAACCTCGTGATACCTAAGGCTAGTCCTGTGTGTTAAAGTCCAATTCCTTGCCAAAAAGAAAAAAAGTGCTAAAAAAAAAAATCCCAGTGCTGTGCTAAGAGATTTACCTGCTATTTCATTTACTACTGCCAATAAGTTGCAGAAAATATCTTCATCATAAAGACAGGGAAACTAAGGCTGAGGGAGGTTGGGTAACTTGCTGAGGCCAGGAAAAAAGTGGCAAAGCTAAAATTAGAATTTAAGTCTCTGAGCTCGCTTGTCCTGCTCTGGTTTTCTTGGAGAGGTGGTAAAGTCTGCAAATCGGTACACAGGGAACAACGCCAAATACCGGCTGTTAAAGATGGGTTCAGAGCCTGACACTAATTCACCCAGTTCCCAAATGTGCCTCAGTTACTTCCAAGGAGGAAAGAACGAGAAGAGAAAAAGACTCCCTTTGCAGCAACGTCCTAAATTCTATCATCAACCTGGAGCAGCCCCAGGTACCCGACCATATAAAAAACCCCAAAGGAGAGGGGCAATTCCTGCAAAGCTCCCTGAGCGACTTTGATCAACAGCCCCCAGAGTTCTACGCTCATCCTAACACATGCTGTGTCTACGCAGCTTGTCTAGAACTCAAGCCTGCACCGCGCCCAGCAACCCTCCTCCCAACTCGTGGGGGCTCATCCCCACAGTGTCCCCACTCAAACTGCCGCCTGGGGGAGAGCGACAGGACCCCGCCCGGCAGCCGCCCCGGGGCAGCGGGGAGGCTCCGAGGCTCACGGGCTAAGCGCGCCCCTACCTACGAGGAAGCCCAGGGCAAAGAGGCCGGCGGCCAGCACCAGCGCCCCAGCGCAGAGCCAGCGCGGCCGGCGCCCGGCGATCGCCAGCGAGCCGGGTTCGTCCAGGAGGTTCCACATCGCGGCGCGGGTCGGGCCGGACCTCCCGGCACCTGCGCCTGCGCTGCCGCCCAGCGCGCGCCCTCGACCCGCAGCCCAGCGGCGGGATAAGAAGTCTGCCTCCCACCAGTGCCTCGCTTTTCAGTCCCTGGAGGCTGGCACTCGCTCCCAGCCCTCAGGTCTAGCTTCTCCGCGGTAAAAGTATTTATTTACAGCTTAAGCTGAACCAATCAGAGCGAAAGGACGGCGTTATCTGCCTCCAGGAGGAGGAAACCCGGCCCCTTTCCAGAGGCGCTAAAGAAAAAGTTTCTCTTGCAAATTTCCAGCTCTGGAAACTCCGCCCCTGCCCCGCCTTCCGGCGCCTGGAGCCGGGCGCAGAACTCCCGACGCCCGGGGAGGGAGAGGCGGCGACTAGAGGCCGTGGCAGTTGCTGCTCCCGGTCTGGCGTCGCCAGCCGCCCTCCCGTAACACACCCTCCGCCGACTCGTGGATACCTGCGGGGCCACCCCGAAATAAAGGCTCATCTTTCTCCCGGGAAAGATGCCCGCAGCCCCGCAGAGGCAGGGGCTGGAGCTTCCTAGGGAACTCAGCAGAGACGGGCTCCTTGGTTTGCAACTCTTCTCCCACTGCAGTGACCTGCAGGCAAGAAGTCAGTAGGTCCAGACACCTGAGCGAGGCGGGGTGGTGTAAAGAACTCGTTCTCGGGCTGCAGACAGTCTAAGGCTACAATCCTACCCTGACACTTACCAGCTGTGTGGCCTTAGGCAAGCCACATGACTTCTCGGGGTCCCAGTTCCCTTGAAGAAGTCACAGGAGAGCAGTGCCTAAATAAAGAAGGCTGAAGTTCAGTGGCAGCATAGGGTTGAGAACTTCAGTCTGGGAGCTGAACTCCCACTTTCTGCCTCTTACTAGCTGCCTTATCTTGGAAGAGTTATTTAACCTCTCTCCAGCCTCAGTATTATGTCCTCAGCTGCCTCCAACGGCTTCCCATCTCACTAAGGGTAAAAGCTAAAATCTTTATAATGGCCTACGACATCCTCTCTCCTCTGGCCCTCTGCCACCCCTCTGACCCCATCCCCTACCATTCTCCTGCTCCATCTATATTGGCACCACCAAGGCCTTTGCTCACTGCTCCCTGTGAGGTTCTCCAAGATTCCATGTGGTTCCCTCCTTGTCTCCTCCAGTTATCTGTTCAGATGTCACCAGATCAGAGAGGCCTTCCTTGGCCATCCTGTTTAAAATAGCAAAACCACCACCTCCACCTCCACCACAGTAATCTACCTGCTTTCCTTCCAATTCTCTGTTCTCTTTTGGTACTTTTTCTCCACAGCACTTAATACCATTTGGCACACTATATATTTTACTTGTTTGTTCACTATCTCCCTACAGATTTTTATCTGTTTTGTTCACCTGTATTCCCAATACTTAAAACAGTCATTGGTATGTAATAAACATTCCATCAATAAAACAAAAATAAAGGAAAAAGAAAATTTCCAACTCTTGCTTGTTTAAAAAAGAGAGGAGTGGGGAGAGACCCTCCTTTCTCCTCTCCTATAATTCTCAAGACATTTTTCAGCTCTGAAATTCTGTAAAATACAATACTCTACTGAGTAAAGTCAGGTGGAAAATGGTGCACTGGTTTGGATAATCAGAGAGGGTTGGCATCAATGTAAATCCCCACCCTCCTCTTTCTTTTAATACTCTCATTCTGTGCTTCCACTTTCCCAAAGCAAAGCATTTGCTATTCCTTGAATATACCCTGGATTTTCAGCCTTTGTGTATGCTGCTGGTCTCAGCCAATGTGTTTCTTCTCATCTCCACTGGCTCAAATCCTGACTGTAATTTACAGTGCTGTTAAATGCAATGCATCCATAAAGCACTCCTGCTCAATGCATGGTCTCCCTCATGGAGCATAAGAACACAGTCGATTTTATAAAGTATGTAGTTATTCTCTCCTTTTAGATACAATTATTATTAAGAATTTGTAACTGGGATAGAATTATGTGTGATTGATCCTTCTGGTTAATTCAACAAAGATTGATTTTGTATCCAATATGTAAGACAGTGGCCCAAACCAGCTGGGATATGAAAATGAAGTCCCTGCCTTCCACAAATTCCAATATTATTTCTTTAAAAATGGTTTTGTAATGTAAATGGAGGATAGTACTCTACATGTTTATTAATAACAATGATATTTATTAGAAGAAAGAGAATTGAGTATTATTAAAAGAAAGATTATTGAGTATTTTGCAACAGAGCGAGACTCTATCTAAAAAAAAAAATTCTGAGCACATTTAAGGTAGGCTAGGCTAAGCTGAGATGTTCAATAAATCTTGGGTTTAAATCTTTTAAATCTATCTCAATCATCCACATATGCAACTGTAGGCAAATTTTCAGTTTTTCCTCTTTTAAAATATCTGCTACTCTGCAGAAAAAGCTCTTCTCAAAGTTACCAGTGATCTACATCTTGCCAAAAGCAGTTGTCAATTCTCTTAGATTCCTTTTTCTTATTTTTCTTTCTTTATTTTATTTTATTTTATATTTTTTGTCTTTGTGGAATAACTGAACCTTGTGGTATAGTATTGCTGTGAGAGGTCTTTAGGCCCATATCCATTCTTACCAAATAGGAAAAACATGGCAAAAGTGTAGGTTTCCATCAAGACTGGAGGTATTTAGACTCATGTAGGAAGATATTTTAAATAATACACAAGCCAAAGAAAATTAAATCCAATGATATAACCACCTGGGTGGGTTTACAGAGTCCTGTGGAAAGAATTAGGGAAAATTCAAACTCAAACATATAATCTAAATGGGCTATGAGATTTTCAAGGCCATTTATTAGCTGTATTGATATTAACATCAATTATTCATACAGTGAGTACAGATAGGACTCAGTATATCTAATCACAGTTACAGATGTTAGTGTCCCTGTTTGTATCTTACTTAGATCAATACTCTCCCATCACCTAAGAGAGTATTCTCAAAGACTCTGTGATGACACTGTTGTTTTCTTTGTACTTTTATAATATTTAAATTTAAACATAGAAGTGATGGGTAATTGAACCCATTAATTGTAAGAAATTTAAACATATTTAGTATTTCAAAAAATGTGATGTGTGCTGTTTAAAAGAATTTGGCCTATTCAATGAGCCTTGATTGAAATGTAAGCTGTATAATTAAGTAATTGAGCTCATTTTTGGGTTTTAAATTGAAAATACTTACTATATTTATATGCACTATTACTGGAATATATAAAATAAATTAAGATTCCTCATGATTATAAATTAAATTCATTGGACTTACAAAAATCAATTTTAAATACTTAGAAAGATTTATTAGACCCCTGAAGTTCCTAGCAAGTTAATAGGATACATTAAATTTATAAATGCTGTTTAAAATGGTCAATAGTATTTAATTAAGCACATAAAATAAGACAAAAATTATAATGATCCCATAAGTTATTGTTAACATTTATTAGATTTATAAATAGAATAAGATATATATGCTAAACATAGAGAAGCCAAAGAAGAATGAAATCTTTAAAAACAAAATTCTATCTTTAATAAATCAAATATTGATTATAAAAGTCAAAGCAAAACTCTGAATAGTTTTCTGTATAAACCCACCCTCAAGAATTTGTAAAATGTCACAGTGCAGACAATCCAAGAGTTTAACAAAGTTAAATGCTAATTCCATCATTAACACTTTTTCTTCTAGACTATGTGACACCACTTTCCTCTGAAACAGACTGATGTTCCTTCTTAGTCTTCTTTGCCAGCTCCTTCTCCTTTACTAGACCTTTAATTGTTGGAGTGTCCCCAGCTCTCCCTTTGGCACAGCTCTTTTTGTTCTGTAGTATCTCTTGAGGTAATTTCAAACTCTAAATATCATCTGTGCCCTGACAGAAACTGGCTAGCAGTTCACCAAACACATTTCCCTGTTGTCCTGTGCACACAGCTAGACCACATGTCTCAGTTTCCCTTGAAGGTAGGTGTGCCCACGTTATTCCGTAAGAGTTACTAAAATATGAGAGGAAGTCATATATGCTACATCTAAGCTTGGCCTCCAAAAACTCCTAAACAATGTTCCCCTCTCTCTATTTACCCCAATCATTTGGCTAAATACAGAGGATCTAGCAGAAGAGTCAGAGGCCCTGGGGGATGGTACATCCACAGATAGAAAATGCTTAGATTCTTGAACCCTTGCTAGAAGCAATCAATAACGCCCAAATGGATTTTTATGGAAGTAAAAAATAAACTACTTGTTAACCCAATGGATTGATTTGTTACATCAGTTGGTGTCACTGAGTACTTCTGATCTTCACGGAAGCCTGCATTTTTTTTTTTTCGTGTTTATTGTCCACCCAGACTTCTCCCTTGAGATTCAGAATTAAATGTATAATTGCTTAATTGAAGTCTCCACCTGCAAGTTTATTACATGGCTCAAACTTCACACAGTCAAAGAGAAGTTGGTCAACTATCCACTGTCAAAAAAACTTACTCTCCACCTCCCCAGTACCAACCTCACTTCTTGCCTAACTTCCCTGCTTGTCCTATCGGGATAAATGACACCACTTTCCTCTGAGATTCAGGCTAACATCCAGCCATTCTTGACTTTCTCCTTTACTCATACCCAGCTATCACTACTGTAATCCTACAAAAACAAACAAACAAAAAGTCATATTATCTTTTGCTTGAAAACTGTTGCCTTCAGTCTTTTTTCCCTCTAAAGTTTAAACCCTTCATCAAGTTGTACAAATCTTTCCAAAATCTCATACAAATCTATTCTTGTGATGGGCATCCACCTTGAAAATCTCTTGCCTCTGGGCACGGTTAATTGGATGAAGAATAAATATCTGATTCAGCTGAAGAGAGTCTTTTTGCTGAAGTGCTAAATTGAAGTTTAAAGTGGTTGGAAGTGTTATGTATGTGACTAGTCAGCTTCTGCCTACCACATGGGATAACAAACAAAGCAGGATTAACTAGAAAGTAGAATAAAGTACATGTCCAGAGAGGAGCAGAGACAGTATTAGAAATGCAGTACTCCCTTAATTCACGACCTCCAAGATCTCAGTTTCAGTTTCTTGAGACCAGTTGTCCTTCCTATCTTTGGTTCAGTGAAAGTTTCTTATAATAACCCCTGCCACCCTTAATCCTTTTTGCATAAACTAACTGGAGTGGGTTTCTTTTACTTGCAGGGCAGGGTCCTGAATGATTAAGCTCTCACTCATGCAGCACTACTGACTCAGACCCTGCCCCCGTCACATATCATAAAAACTGGAAATATTGAACTTTGAATGGTTTCTGAAACATTCCTGGCTATTTTGTGGCATTAGGCTGTCTCATTTTTCTGTAATGTTCATTGCTACTTAAGTTTGTGTAAATATTCTAGTCACGTACTAAGGCTCATCTCAAGTATCACCTCTGCATTGGACTTCTTCTGGACTTCTGCAGGAAGATGTTTTTATTCCATCTTCTGTGCTGCCATAGTACTCCATCTACACATCTGTAACAGTGTGAAGGAATGACATCATTATTGAGAGCTTTTCTTCCTCATTAGACTGACTCAAGGTCAGGAATAATGCCTAATTAGTTCTGAATGCCTTAAGTATTTTACACTGTCTGAGATAGAGTGTATGTATGTATGTTTGTCAAATGAAAGAAGAATTGTGTTAGCTCTACAATCATTGCTTTAGCAGATAATGTCTATTTTAATTGTTTAATTTTTAAAATGGATTTTTTTACTGTGCTGGCTTGTTTGTTTAGGTTATTCCTCAGGACATTTCTTTGCATATTTTATTTCCTATCAGAAATAAAAGTCAAGAGAGAAGGAATTGTGACAATGAGTTTTTCAAACTTGTTATTTCTCTTTCCTTGCATTCCCCCAAGTTTTTATTTTGTTCTTACAATAAAGCCTGTTTATATTGTCAAGAAAATAAGGTCAAATCTCCTATGCTAATTTGCTTCAAAAATTTTGTGAAATGGATTTAAAGTTGGACATTCTCTGCAACTTAAAGTCTTTGTTAAGGTTGCTCTTTCTTCCCATTGGTAGTATGTTGGGTTTGAAGATAAATAGTTGGAGACAATAGAAATTTCTTTCTGTGGTATTTATTGTTGCCTTCATTTTTCAACATCTTTTAATAGACTCTTTGGAAATCATGATAATAATAACTAGTATTAATTGAATATCTGTGAACACAGAGTCAGGCACTAAGCCAAGTATTTTGTGTACATTATCTTATTTGCTTCTTATATCAGCAGCCCTATGACTTGATGTTATTTTATTTTTTCTTTTGCTTTTTTGAGACAGAGTCTCACTCTGATGCCCAGGCTAGAGTACCATGCCATCAGCCTAGCTCACAGCAACCCCAAACTCCTGGGCTCAAGTGATCCTCTTGCTTCAGCCTCCCAAGTAGCTGGGACCACAGGCACGTGCCACCATGTCAGGCTAATTTTTTATATATATACCTTAGCTGTCCAGCTAATTTCTTTCTATTTTTAGTAGAGACAGGGTCTCGCTGTTCCCCGGGCTGGTCTCGAACTCCTGAGCTCAAGTGATCTTCCCACCTCAGCCTCCCAGAGTGCTAGAATTACAGGCATGAGCCACCACTCCTGGCCAGATGGTATTTTTTTTAATATGAAAAACTTTTTATATCTATTCAAGTAAAGCAGTCGTCTCCATAAACCATCACCCAGACTCAATAATTAGTTTGTAACTTTACCCTAATTTTAGAGGTAATGAACTTGCAGTTTAGATGAAAGAGTGGAGCTAGAGTTCAAAAGCTACTCTGTCCTTTATTCGTTCACCTGTGAATATTTCTTGAGCGTCTCCTGTGCATCAGGAGCTATGACAGGTGCAGCAGGTACAATAGTAAACAAAGTAGACCTGCTGCCTTTCCTCGCCAGGACTACAGTCCACTGGGGAGATAGTCACACAAGAAATAATCATGCAAATAAATATATGATTACATGTTAAAAGAAATTCTATGAAGAAAAAAGGATGCAGTGGGAGATTAGCCTGGGGATAGGGAGGGGTAAGAGGAGGAAGATTACCCCTAGGAAATAAATATTGCTTTATCTGAGGGCCAGACTGAAAATGAGAAAAACAGCATTTGAAGTTGCTAAGTACACAATAGTTTTGATGCAGTAAAGAGCTTGGTGTGTTGGAGGAACTGAAATTCTGAGGGAGTGCCAGAATGCAAGATAGATGGAGACTACTCATTTCCTCTTTGCTGGTTTTTCCTTTATATAGACCTTCTTTCCTGCCTGCAGTTTTGCCTTCTCCCCTACTGACTGTGAACTTCCCCACACTCAGAAAAAGCTGCTCATATCAGTTTGGTATTTTGGATTATATCCCAAGTCCAGAAGGTATTATGGAAGGGTTTCTTCCCAAAGATATCGCTGTTGCAAGTTATTTAGATGTTAAGGGATTCTTTTGTTGCTGGAGTGGGAGTTTATTAAGTAACAATTTTGAGGGCTTAGAAAAGGTTATTTGTGAGCTATTACACATTTTTATGATTTATTTTAAGATATTCAATGACCTCCCTCACTAGAATACTTTGTTATTTTCTTTAGAAAATGTCTATTTTATGATTGTATCCATTTCCAATATGAATTATATCTTGGTTAAAGAATCCAAAAGTTCCTGTCTACTCTTCTACCAAAAGCTGAACTAAACTGAGCCACTAACCAATAACATGCAAATATGTTCCTTGTGCCCTGTCAGATTACTAGCTAGGACAGCTTTATTAGAGAAAAAGCTCTGTACCTTCAGAAGTAGCAGGAAAATCATACTGTTCAGTAAGACTGGCCTATCTGCCTGTGACTCTAACACGATCCTAATAAGAAGTGATACTGGTGTCAGCTTTCTTTGCCCAACTCTTTTTTTTTTGAGACAGAGTCTTATTTTGTTGCCTAGGCTGGAGTGAGTACCGTGGCGTCAGCCTAGCTCACAGCAACCTCAAACTCCTGGGCTCCAGCGATCCTACTTCCTCAGCCTCCCAAGTAGCTGGGACTACAGGCATGATGCACCACCATGCCTGGCTAATTTTTTTGTATATATGTTTTTAGTTGGTCAATTAATTTCTTTCTATTTTTAGTAGAGACGGGGTCTCCCTCTTGCTCAGGCTGGTTTCAAACTCTTGACCTTGAGCAATCCGCCTGCCTCGGCCTCCCAGAGTGCTAGGATTACAGGCGTGAGCCACGGAGCCCAGCCATCTTTCCCCAACTCTTGATAATTCACTTCCTTGGCCAGGCATAGTGGCTCACGCCTGTAATCCTAGCACTCTGGGAGGCCAAGGCAGGTGGATTGCTCAAGGTCAGGAGTTTGAAACCAGCCTGAGCAAGAGCGAAACCCCCACCTCTATTAAAAATAGAAAAAAATTAATTGGCCAACTAAATATATATAGAAAAAATTAGTCTGGCATGGTGACGCATGCCTGTAGTCCCAGCTACTTGGGAGGCTGACGCAGGAGGATCACCTGAGCCTAGGAGTTTGAGGTTGCGGTGAGCTAGGCTGACGTCAGGGCACTCCCTCTAGCCTGGGCAACAAACAAGACTCTGTCTCAAAAAATAATTAATTCATTCATTCATTTCCTTGTTTCTTGCCCTTCCTGGTAAGAAACTTGCTCTGTTCTGCCCAGTTCTTCCCCTCCATAGCAGGAAAGCCAAAGGAAAGGAGAGAGTTGTGGGGAAAGGGTGAGTTTCAAGGCCTTCTCCAGAAAGACTGAAAACTTAGGCCAACCTGTCAAAATACAGTTAGAGGAGTTAAATTTGGATTAGAAAATTTTTTCTGCAAATGTTTTCATTCCAATTTCTAAAAATTTTGCCCTTTAAAAAATGTGTTTTTTTTTTTTTTTTTTTTTTTTAGTATAAATTTATATAGAAAAGCTCCAGCTTTGTCCTAGTTGAACTCACTGGAAAAGGAAAGTTTCTAGATCTCAGACCTGAATAAATAGGGACACAGCTTATCCCTAAGGGGGCAAGCCAGGAAAGAGGGCCCCATTTGGAGAGCCCAGGAACAAGAAAGTTGACATGAAGTGGGAACCAGGAGTTTCTCTGCAAAATAACCCTTTGCCCTCTATCCATAAACAAGGATTTAGTCTTTTCAGATGTTCTAAGGATTTCTCAACTACTGCTAATCACGAGTGAACAGACTGGGTCTCTAGATAAAGACAAAGTGAGAGTTGCAACACAGTTTCTGATACCAGAATAAAAGGGCTCCCCAGCCAGAGATTGCCAAGATATCCTGTTACGATTTAGCTTCTGCTTAGAGTGCTCAGTCCTATCTCTCTTACATACTCTTTTTTCCTATTTCTGGGGAAAGTCCAGAAATAGTGCATTAGTGGAGTATGTTATTGACAGAAAGGCCCCCTTGTGGTCCAATGTAAACTGTCTCATTCAATTAAAATTCTGTGCAAAAAAAATTAATTTAGATTTATAAGCAAATGGCATTGGTGTTTGTGCTAGGTCATATTTCAACAGGTAGCATACTTCTAATTCTGTGTTTCTATCTGGATATTTGACACTTATCCTCATTATTATATATTATTTGACTGGATTTTGTGGTTGAATAGAAAGAACATTGGACTAGGAATCAAGAGCTGTGGTTTCATGTGCTTAAAAAAAGTAATAATATAACAACAACTGTAGAGATCGTTCAGTGTCTCTACCAGTGTCACCGCACAACGAAGAATGCTCCGATCACAGTCTCAGACTGAAGAAAGAGGAGAGGCTCTTTTCATATCAAAGATCTCTCAGACCTCTCCAAATCTCCGTATTTATTATAGGGAAAAGTGTATGTGTTTACAGTAAAGAACATATAGATAAAATCTTTGGTGTCATATAGTAAGCACATTGTTATAAACAAGTCTATTTAGTGATATATATTAAACTTATAATTATTTTGTTATTTCCTTGTTTTTCCTTAAGGTCATAAAGAAAAAGGCAGGGACCCAACACCAGTCATGCTTCTATACATTCCAAAGCCTGCTGTGTGCAGCCGGCTGATAACAATCATATCCCAAGTCCTATTTGCAGGACTGTCAGATTTCCACCTTTCTCACAGTCCCTTCACTCAGGCCTTTGTGCCTTTTCTAATATCCTCTACGATAACTAACAGTTATTGTTTATTTGCTCTGTGTTGGAACTGGGCTTGATGTTTTTTTACATGGAAGGTTGAGATGTTAAGTGAGCAACAAACTATGAAGGTAGATCTATATGATAAACATTTAGTTGGTAACAGAATAAAATATAAAATGAAGTTACCTATGATAATGTGGGGTCATTGGTGCTTTGTGCTTAGGCATTGGGGGCTTTGGTATCTCAGATGAATGTTGCTCTCTCTACACGTCAAGCCATGTAACTCAATAGAACAGAAATCTTCCATTAGTATTAGTGTTAGTATTATTTTGTCAAGCCTGGGAAGCTGTATGTCTTACCTCCAGTTAGAAAAATACCCATAATCTTGACATTGCAAAACCAGAGAGTTAACACAGCTGAGTTATGCCCTTCATTTGGGAGCTTCTAGGGAAGCTGGGTGCTATATAATGGGGTGAAATTGGACATAAGGAAGAGAGAAAGCACAACTTTATTAGGGATGTGAATCCAAGATTTTTAAAAAAGAAGAGTAGTTTCTTTTTAACCTTCATTCAACTGAAGAGACTTGGGATCATAGATGTTTCTTTTTGCTTCCATTTTCATTATTGACTTTACACATTAATGGAGTATGTTATTGACAGAAAGGCCCCCTTGTGGTCCAATGTAAACTGTTTCATTCAATTAAAATTCTGCACAAAGAAAATTAATTTAGATTTAAGAACAAATGTCATAGGTGTTTGTGCTAAGCCGTATTTCAACAGGTAGCATACCTCCAATTAATTTGTTTATTTTTGAATAACTTACTTTGTATTTTTGCTTTCTGGCTATTGGATTCTTTTTTTTTTTTTATAAGCCCAAGTTCACTTAATTTATTTCTTATAGACTTTAGTAATATATAATAAAAAATTTTTGGTCCTGGGAACAATTTCTTTTAGATTCTTGACAGCAAAAATCAGATAAGACTGTCTCAGCCCAATACACGGAGGAGTTCTACAACTTAGACAAATTAAATAATTACTTGCTTTTAAAGAAAATAACAAAAGTTATCCACTTTTAAAATACCATTAACATGAGTATGGATAACAGATTATCAGTGACAAATGATGGGGTTTTGGCAAAGCCAGGCATTGCACAACTTTCCTTGGGACATGGTGGTTATTAATGTGGATTGTACTGGAGTTATTAAACTTGGGGTACTGGCATGGCATACATATTTAATTCCATTTTAGTAATTCCTTAACTAAAAGTATCTATGTGGGTGCTTTTTTATTTTGGCTTGGTTGAATTCCTCTTTTTTGCCTGGCCCAACTTTTGCTAATCTTCTATATATGTCTTTGTGTTCTGTTCTTTTACCATACCCATCTGTGTCCAAATGTTTCTTTGTACTGAAAATTTTATATATGTATACACACACACATATATATGTATGTATGTGAATACACACAGACACACATATACACATATATTGTCCTCCCTCAGCATCTGTGGGGAATTGGTTCTAGGATCTCAATGGATATTAAAATCCAAGGATACTCAAGTCTTTTTATATAAAATGATGTACTCATATCGCTTTTCTGCCTTTTAACTAAGATCAAGTGTAATATCTGTTCCTATCAATTTAAAATGGCAGAGTAGGCTGGGCGTGGTGGCTCACGCCTATAATCCTAGCACTCTGGAAGGCCAACGTGAGAGGAGCGTGAGAACAGCCTGAGCAAGAATAAAATCCTGTCTCTACAAGTCAGATCAAGTGACAAAAAGAAAGAAAGAAAAAAAAAAGTTAAAAAAAATTTATAAAAAAATAAAAAAAATAAGATCCTGTCTTTACAAAAAATAGAAAAATTAGCTTTTCCCTAATAATTAGTGATGTTGAGCATTTTCTTCATATGTTTCTTAGCCATTTGTCTTTCTTTCTTTGAGAAGCTTCAGTTCATGTCTTTTGCCCACTTTATAATGGGATTATTTGGGTTTTTTTCTTACTAGCTTGCTTGAGTTCTTTGTAGATATTCTGGTTATTAGCCCTTTGTTTGATATGTACCTTGTGAATATTTGCTCCCATTCTGTAGGTTGTCTATTTGCTCTGTTGATTATTTTCTTAGCTGTGCAGAAACAGTTTCATCCCTGTAATATTTTGAAATAATAAATAAATAAATAAAAAATAATGGCAGAGTATTTGCACATAGCCTGCGTACATATTCCCATATACTTTAAATCATTTCTAGATTACATACAATACCTTATACAGTGTAAATGCTATGTAAATAGTTGTTATATTTTTTATTTGTATTATTGTTATTTTCTATTGTTTGTTATTTCTAAATATTTTTCATCCATGATTGGTTGAATCTGTAGATGCAGAACCCACAGAGATTAAGGGTGACTGCATGTATACACACTCGCATCCATAGTTTTCAAAGTTTGCAGTAAATACCAAAGAAGTGTATGTGCATATGTGTATGTGTGTGTGTGACTTAACTCTATTCCTGAGAAGGTTTTATTTACCTCAAATAGATGCTAATTTTTAAACATTAGCATTTAAACATTTTAAACATCAACATCCCAAAATGGGCTAGGCACTGTGGCTCACAGCTGTAATCATAGCACTCTGCAAGGCCAAGGAGGGAGGATCGCTTGAGGTCAGGAGTTTGAGACCAGCCTGAGCAAGAGTGAGACCCCTGTCTCTACAAAAAAACAAAAAAACAACAGAATAATTAGCCGTGCGTAGTGGTGCACGTTTGTAGTCCCAGCTACTCAGGAGGCTGTGGCAAGAGAATCACTTGAGCCTCGAAGTTTGAGGTTACTGTGAACTATGATATCACCACTGCACTCTAGCTGGGGCAATAAAGCAAGATTGTGTCACCAAAAAAAAAAAAAAAAACAAAACAAAAAAGAAAGAAATGGCTCCTTTCTATCTGTATACATGTGCTTTGTGCTTCTTCTGTGTGTGTGTGTGTGTATGTGTGTGTTGCCTGCACCATTTAAAATTCAACTTTCTTCACAGAAAGATTATAGTATTCATGGAGGTCTCAAATGAAAAGGTTTTTCCCATTGGCCAGAAATGAGGATGCTCCAGCAAATCCCATATAACACCACTTAATATATTCCTTGAATTGAAATAGTTTAGAATTATTAGTATACTTCTAACACCATGTAATTCCCCATAATATGTTAGAGGAGCATGATAATTTAACACATCCTCTCTATATTCTTATTTATTTTTCATTCTTTTGTACTCTGTACATATTTTGTATGCCAGTTCAAGATTGTTTTGGTAGGGGGAAGACTAGATCTAGAAATTTGTCACTTTTTCTATGCTCCAGAGAACTTTTTATGTGCCTATTGTGAGTTCAATGTATCTCCCCCCAACAATTTATACGTTGAAGTCCTAACACCCAGTACCTTACAATGTGAACTTATTTGGAGATAGAGTCTTTACAGAAATAATAAAGTTCAAGTGAGTTCATTAGTACAGGTCTTGATCTAATATGACTGATATCCTTATAAAAAGAGAAAATTTGGAGACCTCTAGAATGTGGATGTGAGGATGATGTAAGAGACATAAAGAGGGCTGGTCGCAGTGGCTCATGCCTGTAATCCTAGCACTCTGGGAGGCCGAGGCGGGCGGATTGCTTGAGGTCAGGAGTTTGAAACCAGCCTGAGCAAGAGCGAGACCCTGTCTCTACTATAAATAGGAAGAAATTAATTGGCCAACTAATATATAGAGAAAAAATTAGCCGGGCATGGTGGTGCATGCCTGTAGTCCCAGCTACTCGGGAGGCTGAGGCAGCAGGATTGCTTGAGCCCAGGAGTTTGAGGTTGCTATGAGTTAGGCTGATGCCACAGCACTCACTCTAGCTTGGGCAACAAACTAAGACTCTGTCTCAAAAAAAAAAAAAAAATAGAGAGACATAAAGAGAAGATGGTCATTTACAAGCCAAGGAATGAGGCTGGAACAGATTCTCTTCACAGCCCTCAGAAGACACAAATTCTGCTGACACCTTTGTTCCCCATTTCTATCATCTAGAACTATGAGACAACACATTTCTGTTATTTTAAGCCACCCAGTTTGTGGTGCTTTGCTCTAGCAGTCCTAGGAAATTATACAGTGCCTCTGTTAAAACATTTCATCTTGTTTGCTCCAGATTTTTTTTCTTTGGCATACCTGTTCCAGACTAACCTACATATTCATCAAGAGAAATGACCTTACCTGTCATATATTTCACTCCATGGTAGTTTTGTAAGGGATACAAAATGTAAGATATGATACCTGCCTTAAGATCCAATGTTTATTCATCAAATATTTATTGAGTGTCTAATTTAATTATTTAACAGGTATTCATCAGGGTACCGGCAATACAAAGGTGAACACAAGAGATGGTGATCTCCTTTCTCGTGGAGCACACGTCTGGAAGATGGTAGTGGGGAAGGGGGTATTAAAAACATGCACAAAGAGAAAATATTTGCACATTATGATAAATGGTTTGAAGGAAAATAAGGCAATGCACACTTTTACCACAGAAATTTCAATGCATACAAATATGTGATAATTGCCAAGTGGGAGAGAAACAGCTGTGTAAAGAAGAGGAAGCAACCATCACTCCTGGCCAGGAGGTGGTCTTGTAAGGCCTCCAAGGGGGGCACTTGAGCTCAGCCCACAAGCAGCAGTAGATTTTGATAGAGGATACAAAGAGTGAACACTTTCTTGTAACGAAGAGAATGGGGAAAGACCTCTGGGTCACTAGGAGTTTGTTTGCCTGGAGTATAGAGAAATACAATAGGTAGAATAATAATGGCAATGATAGTTTGGTTTTTTTTTAATACTTACAAAGTAGTGCCAGGTACTGTAGCCATCCCAATTTATCAATGAAGATGTTGAGTTTTGGTCAACTATTGCTTTGAACTCATGTATTGCACCATACCATGTGGCACCCAGACTTATTCCTAGGAGTAACTGTAATTTGGAATAAGGTCTCTGACTCCACAGGCTCTGTTTTTTTCCCATATCAGAGAATTATTTATAAAAATGCAAAGTCAGAGAAATAGGTCGCAGGAAGGTTTTAGAATACATTTCTAGTCAAAGACTATAAAGTTTACTTTTATAGTAAACAAAGGGGGAAACTGAGCTTCTGCATAGTAACATGATATACATGGTAAAACACTGAAATAGGAAAAATATTGAGGAAGTAGGATCTCTCAGACTTATTAAGGGAAGATCTAGATGAGAAATACAGATGCATTATTAGCATGGCTTAGTGTGCATAAGAAGCGTCTCAGTTGCCTGATAAAAATTCCTATTTCCTTGTAATGAGAGCATTCAAAAACTTCTCTTCAAGGTGATGGGTATGCTAATTAGCCTGATTTGATCATTATACAATGTATACATGTATCAAGGCACCGTGTTGTACCCCACAAATATGTACAATTATGTGTCAGTCATAAGTTTTAAAAATTTCTATTTCCAGGCACTATGCCAGGGAATTACTGATGTGAGGAGGCTTTAGACAATATTGTGTTCTTGCCTAGCCAAGGGATTAGGGAGGCCATGTGAACCAACTTCCTTCTTTACAGCAAGCTTTTAGCCTTCGGGGACCAGGTTTCATTCATCATTTTATTTTTTTTCCCCATTTCTCCCTAGGACCCAGGCCCTTGTTCATAATGAGCATGTGGACGACTTGAACTGTTAGAGTAAAAGATGCTTGTCAAAGAAGAGTCATTAGGGTTGTGTGAATTAAAAAAAGAAAACAAATTGAAGAATATAGACTTTGTTTGTCCGAGAGAGAGAACACACAGGATACAAAGACAGTGACATGTATCAAGAAAAGAAGATTAAAATGAAATCATTAGCCAATTATATTTTCGTGAGCTGCTACTTAGGGTGCATGAATTTCTAGCACATCTTACATCTTTTGGGTACTTCTCCTCTGGAGACTCTGAAAGCACTTTGAAGACAGTGTCACCATTATGAGACAATGTTAAGCAATACTTAATTGGATTCCTCCACCCTAGAACCTTTGGGCACCATTCTTTCTGCTGAATGCCACAGGGAGGAATCAGAAAATTGCTTTCTCCTTTGAAATAGCAGGAAGACATAGGGAAGCCCAATGTGGTTTTCTAGGACCTAGGGGTGTGAATGCCCATCTTCTCAAAAACATGCTGTACCTGCTGACAGATATGAGCAGGATGGCATCTATCAAAATAAATGACAGGGTTGTACAGTGCTAATGTCCTTATTTAATAAGCACACATTTATTGGCCTGAATATAGATGGCAATGCAACAAATATCTGCTGAAAGAAGAATAGCAATAACTAACTTAGAGAACATGTGCTCTCAAGTAGTTAATTTGTTTTCCATACCACCAGACCTACATGTAGAGTGATTGTCCATCTTACTTCCATTCTACTTCAGGTACACAGGTTCTCAGTTGTACCCTAGAAATTTCATGACCAATAATTGTACCCTTCCATACTTTCAATGACAAGCATCTCACTTACCACTCACCATCTGACCTTTCCAGTTCATTGCCTCTAGTGCCTTGGCTGCAAACATTCTTTGACCCCTCTGTACTTACGCTTTTTCTGATTCCCTAAAATTCTCAGTCCCCTTCTTATTTAATTAATATTCCATAGTTTCTCACTCTCTCAAAACACCCTCAACAGTCTTGCTCTTCTCTTTCTTCTTTGTGTTAGTCTTATAAAATCCAGGTCCTATTTAAATTCAATTTTCCACTTACTCTGTGCCTGAACCTATGCAGCTCATGTAGCTAGAGGAAAACAGGGATACTGTCTGGTCTCACCTTAAAAATTTTTTTTTAATTAATATAATTAATACCAATACTCCAGGGGGTAGTATAAATTCTTGACCCTTAATAGGAAGTGTTCCTTGGTACTCCCTGGAATTTTTATTTTATACATTTTTTATGTCTATGTCTTTTTCTGAATCTCTACCACCTTCCTTACTATGACCACCAATGCCCTACATGATCTAGTCCCCTCTTCTTTTCAGACATAATTTCTTTGCCTCTTTCCAGGCCTCACTTTTAAGTCACACTGTCCTCCTCACTGTGCTTCTCAGCCCAAGAACACCCCTGCCACAGGGCTTTTCCCTTGCCTGTTCCCCCTACATGGTACACTCTTCCCCAGATACCCACATGTCTCCCTCCATCACCTCATTTGGATCTGTCCTTGAATACCAATTTCTTTGGGAGGCTTTCCCTGTATTTAAAATTACACCTTCCTTCCCTAGTATTCTCTAGCCCCATCCCTGCACAGTTTTTCTTCATACTTACAGCCATCCAACTTATTGTATATATTACTCAGTCATTTATTGACTGTTTTCCCCTCTAGAATGTAAGTACAATGAGGGTGCAGATTTCGTTCGCTGTTTTATTTCTAGCACCGTAAAGAGTATCTGATGCATAGAAGGCACTAAATAAGTAACACTTGAATACTTAATGGCAAACAATTCTGGGTTCTGTCCTTGAAATCTACACACCAAAAATAGAAAATAGGAGAAACTAAAAATATTAGGTATACCCCTGTGTTATTAACCAGAAACAGTAGCCTATACCTTTTTTATACAAGGACCAAGTTAATCAATAATGAAGAAATGTCACTGACAATCATACTCATGGAATAAATTTTAATAAAATATATTCTGATTTTAGATGCTTTTTATTATATTTGAGAGAATGAATTGAGTTTTTGCTTTTTAAGTAAGGCAGACTCCTAATCACTTTTTAAGATTAAGTTTAAAAGGTTTTATTTTCTCCAAAGACTTCTTCACTTTCCAGCCAGTCAGCCACTCCTGCATCAGCATATTTTATATCTTAATCACAGCTCTTATCACATTGTTTTATAGTTCCCCATAATGGGCTTATTTCTCCAGCTAGGCTGTGAGGTTCCTGAAGAAAGAGATTGTGGATATTTTTGTGTCCCCATGGCTAGAACAATTTCTGTCACCTAGTAGGTTCTCATAAATTTTTGTTGAATAGATTATGTAAATTAGGCTCAGATGGCATAAGGTTGGCAATAATTCACTGTTATTGCCAAAATAAAATTAATATAAAACACCACCTTGCTTGTAGGCATCGTAAGGCAGAAAGAAGCCATGAAACACTATCTTAAAAAATTATAATATGTCCTCCAAATTTTGGATTTAATTATCCTACAGAAATGTTAATAAACAAAAGTGCATAGGTATTCTATTTTTATTCTTTTTATATTTTGTATTACCCTGACTTAACCACCAGAGAGCACTAGAAGACTGTGGTTCATGCCACTCTTTAAACAAGGACACAAAGACCTGACATTGAAACATGGAGCAAACCTTTGTCCTTCTAGAAACTCTTCTGAATATTAAGCTTAGTACTTTTGGTATTTTATCTTACAGTGAATTTTGACATTGCCTGGTGTAAGACAAAGAGCACTGGACTGAGAATCAGGAATCCTGGGTTTTAGCTCTAATTCTACCATTTTTTTATTTCTTTAACGGTTTCTTTCTGTACTCTGAAGGGTTTCCTCATGTGAAAATAAGGGTTGCAAAAAAAATGATCCCCCAAAACCTTCTAGCTCTAACATCTGATGATTCTGTTTTCTCTTCTTGCTAATCCTTTGGAAGGTAGGCAGGGGCATTCACCACCAGAGGTGACTGGGAAAGTCAGTTCAAACGAGAATTCTGAATACCTATTGAGCACTCTGTTTTATTCTAAACACAAGTTCTGCTAGATTTTGACCTACCATGAAGACAGGAAACCTTTATTGTCATTCTCATTTCCACAGTCTCGTATATTGGTTATACATATGTGAAATACATTTTCCATTTAGAAAATGTTCCATTTTTATGATAAAAACATTACAGAAAATTTGTTTAAGGTGTCATGTAAATATACTTTTAGTGACTGTCATTTTGGGGGTTTCACTCTCAAAGGGATATGAATTATTTCTCTTAGGTATTTCTGAATACCTAATCTGAATATTCTCACTTTTTTTTTTTTAACCAGTTCTCTGCACTGCCCACCCATCCACCTACCTCAAATACACACAGCTTAATCTTTTATTCATGCTACTCCACACAGGCCTGCAATCATAACCCACTTGTTGTAGACTCAGACACTGTTGTTGTATGAATGCCTCATTTATCTCTTTCTGTGCATATTTATGTTTCAGTTAGCTGTTTTCACTGCATATAATTCATTCCATGGTGTGGGTTCTCCCGTTCTCAGCCATTTCCTTTGTAATCCTTTTACTCAGGATTAAGCCACAGAGTAAATATTTTTTAGAATAACCTGAATGAGATGGATGCCCTAACACTTAGACCCACTATCCTAGTACTCAAATTATATAGACCAAGTTGACAAGTGTTTTTATAGAATTTATTAATTCCTGAAACATATATTAAATGTTTACTTGGTGCCCAGTACTGCTGATATTCTAAGATTTAGACAACGAACACAGTGTGGTACAGAGACAGCACGATCAGCAAAGTGATGGCTGCTACAGTGGAGTTATATGCCGTACATAGTGGGAAGCTAGAGGAAGACCAATTAGGCTTCGCAGAGCTTGTTACAGACTTACCCTTGAGCTGTCTTTCAGAAAAAGTCAAGAGGGTTTGCAGAGGAGGGTGAGAGACTATTCCAGGCAGAGGGGGCAGCAGAGGCAAAGAAAAAGAATTACAAAACTACATATTACACTGGAGATGTGAACACGGTCTATGTGCTGACTGCTTATAAGGGAGAGATGATTTGCTGGGAGAAGAGACTGAATTCCTATTAATCTATTGATTTCTCTGTGAAATTTACAAAATGTTCTGTCTCTTCCTTCCTCTTCTATGTATTTTCTTTCTATTTGAGTCACTTTAGGTGTTTCTTAAGGAACTATTATTTATCATCTGTGTGAATTTACATAAACTGTATATTCTGTATAGTCTGTGACACATTGTTGCTCTTTACTTGTATGTTGGTTGTTTAACACATACATGTGGCCGGGTGCGGTGGCTCATGCCTGTAATCCTAGGACTTTGGGAGGCCAAGGTGGGAGGATAGCTCAAGGTCAGGAGTTCGAGACCAGCCTGAGCAAGAGCAAGACTTCGTCTCTACTAAAAATAGAAAGAAATTAACCAGACAACTAAATACATATATGTAAAAAAATTGCCGGGCATGGTGGCACATGCCTGTAGTCCCAGCTACTCGGGAAGCTGAGGAAGAAGGATTGCTTGAGCCCAGGAGTTTGAGGTTGCTGTGAGCTAGGCTGATGCCATGGCACTCTAGCCTGGGCAACAGAGTGAGACTCTGTCTCAATGAAAAACAAACAAACAAAATAAAACACATCTATGGGCTCTTGCCTCAGCTAGACAGTGAATTCCCCAAAGTCGTGTTTGTGCTTAGCAGCCACATTGAATTGTTATTATATGGAAGGAAGGCAAAAAGAAAGGAATGGAGGGAGGGAAGAAATAAGGTAGGAAGGAAAAAAAATGAAAGGAGAGAAACAATGAGTGCCTGTAGTGGAAGATAGAATTAATGTTTTTCAAGAATATCTTAAGTTCTGTATAAATCTCATTAAGAATGTGTTTGAGCATCTTGAATTGTGTGAAAGTTTTAGAATAATATTTGTCAATATTTGAAAGAAAAATTCTCCTGAGCATGTGAAACAAGAGAAAGCCCCAAGGTAGATATACATATAAACATATATGTGGTTATTGAGTGCATTTTATGAGGTAGAAATTGGGAAAAACTGCCTGATAGAGAGCTCAGCTCCAAAACATTAGGCATGGGACTTAAACTCAGCATGTATAGGTTCTATAAGATAATATCATATTCCCATCTTAGACGCCACAGACCCTACAAAGGCAATAGTGCCAGGGTCTTTCATTGCACTGCCTTGACATGTTTAAGTCAAACTGCTTTTTTGGTTCAAAGAAAACTCCCTGAAGGAGAAGCTTCTGAGACAGCAACTGTCAGAGATACAGAAACTGCTGAGGGGAGCAGCTAGGGGAGGCTGGAGTCAGCAGACATAGCAAGGTGTTTTGTTCCTTCTACCCAAGCTTCAGTTTCCTTCTCTGTTCAATGCAAATAATAACAAATTTCTTTTCTCTCTGACAGAGGTGGCAGCAGAGCCAAAAATTTGACTAAATAAAGTGGAGTATCTAAAGAGCTCAGCATAGTGCCTGGTGAATAGTAAATGTTCGGTAAACAGTGGCCATAAGTATCATTGACAAGTCTGGAGCAGCGACAAAAAACAAAAGATTGGATTGTAGGTTAAAAAATATGAAGCCTACTTCTAGCTCCATTATGTATGTGGTGTGTGACTTCAATCATATGTGTCCTTTTCCTCATCTATGCAGTTGGGGAATTCTGCGCTACTGTACTACTTGGCAGTCATATGATATGATACATGTAAAGCACTACACAGTCTGAGGAATCATTTTTATTACAGTCCTGATTTGAAAAAATGCAGAGTTCCAGTCCCTCAAGATTGAGCACTTGTGTCGTGTTCTGCCTGGCAGCCTGGGTCTGATGCTACTTGCAGAATTACAGTGCTCTGGTTACTGAAAACAGCGTCACATGGCACCGTGCAAAGTACAATGCCCATTTTATGGGTTTATGAAGGTGCACATGCCAAAGTTGAGAGTCTAATTGAAAACCTGGCAGTCCTGCATGGTGTCTTACAGTACTTTGTATTTTTGAACAAAGTAGTAATAGGTTAGCAACGTGAGGTTTTGGTTGTCATGGTCATCATAAAATTCCAGGTCACTATGGAGTGTTATTTACGCGCGAGTGTTTATTTATTTCGTCAATTGTTACACCTACTATTCTTAGAAACTGATGTGGTTTAAACTATTGTTCTGTTTGATTTTTGTGTCTGTAATTAAGCAAGATGGACTCGCAATGTTTTCTTCAATTAATGTCAAATCTCACTTTCAAATGTCAGCTTTCTTCTGAATCATCTCCTCACATCATGCTTTAGGGCTTCAATAAAACATGGAGACCACCAAATAATACCCTCTCTTTGTAGCTGAGGAAACTAAACTCCGGAGAGTTTTAGTGATTTAGTCAAATTCTCATAGTGTTAGTGGAAGAATGTTAAGTGTTCCTGTCTATATGTTTTCAACAGTAGATCATGTTATCCTTAAAGGTGGAGTCATGTCTCTTGCTTTGTTTTGTTTTAATTTGGTTTATTTCACAGCATGTGCATATAATATAAAGCTAATTAAAGCAATACATATTATTTATTTATTTACATTATTACATTTGGTTTTATTTTATCCCTGAAAATATACCAAATTATTATAAACTTAGTTTACAAAGTAATTTCCATACTACATTGTATTTTATCCACACCCCTTCGAAGAACACAGGATAGTTATCACTCTATTATTAATTTCATGTCCTAAATGATGACATTGAATTTCAAAGAATTTATGGCTTTGTTCAAATGTCACGTGGCTAGTAAAAGGACACACCAGTATTTGAACACAGATCTTCTGACTCCTATCCACTAAAAGTGAGTGTTATTTCAATCAAAATATTAATTGCTTAGAGAAAGTAAACTTGAAGAAATAGGCAAGTCAGTTTAGCCTATTTCTTTGTTTGGAGGCAGAGGTAATAATTTTTATTCTCTTCAGAGCACTTGTTGCATGGTGAAACTGGATATTTTCTATGTTTCTTGGATTAGAACCCCATTATTTAATCTGCTGCTAATCCTTAGGGCACTAGACACAGACATGTTTAATCATAATTTTGTAAGCCCAGTCCAGAATCAGATATAACATAATTGTTTTTGTATTCCCTGTAGTAATGCCTTTTTTCACTAGCACAGATAATTGAAGAATTCTTCTATATGTGCCTTATACTTCCTCAAATTATCTCAAGTCACTTAGCTTGGCTCTCCTGTTTTGGAAATCTCTTATTGCTTTCAAAATACTGCAACGGTACAACTCCAGAGGAAAGTGTGATTTTGATCATTTGTGTTTTAATTAAGAAATAATAATTATTATTAATGTTAATTTTATTTATGCTGTTATTTTTAAATACCTTATAGTGATTATTTATTTATATAGTACTTCCTCTTAAAAAAGACTTTGGTCCACGTATTTCTGTGTCCATTAAAAAAAAAAAGACTTTGAGATAGGCCCACGTGTACAATAGATTAATAAAATATAAATACACATGAAAAATTGACAGTGATTGAAAAATGATGCATGATGCTTGAAACAAAGACCAGAAGAATGAATTTTTCCCTGAATTCAGGCATTATTTACATATTTTACAACCATAGAATTCTAGAACAAGAAGAAATCTTGGAGTTATATTATTGAGTATTTTTCTTTTATAGTGGAGTAAACTACAGACCTAAGTATTTTGCCAAATATCACATAGTCAATTGGTAGCAGCACCAGGACCAGAACATTAAGTTATTTTTTTAACTCTGTGCCAGAATTCTCACACCCCTGCCACATCTGACTTCCTTAACAATGTGTTACCTAAACATTCAATTCCACTTGGACTTCTCCTTTGTAATGCCCAAAGTAGATTATATAACAAAAAGTAGAAGTTTAAAAATATATATTTATGATCAAATTTTTAGTTTTCCCTTTTCAAATGTATTTTTTCTTATTGTTTGCTTAAGCCTTCATACTGAATGAAGAATAGCATCTAGCAGTTCGCTCATTCAATGTGCATTGCAGATTACCGTAAATATTGTAAACCACTGACACAACTCTCTATTTCCTTATTCCAAACAAGGGCATAGTTGGAGAAGCCAAGTGAGCTTCTTATCACCCCATGGCTGGCTTCTTGGCTAGTACGACTCTGAGCCCTTCTCTCCACTTTTAGTCCCTCCCAGCCACCACATTCTATGCTTCCCCAATCCATCGACAAGATCACCACCCTAAAATCTCATGATTTCTCAAGACAAAATCCTCCACGACTCATGTAAAAAATATTAAATCTCAACTTCTCTAACAAAGTTCTACAAAATCAAACCCTATGCACTAGTGTTGTGATGAGAGAGGGAAGTGATGCACGGGACACTTTTTAGATTTTTAAACTGGGAGGTATAAGAGCTGTTTGGGGGAGATACATAGTAGGATCCAATCCTAATATTGAAGTCAGAGCCATAATCCATGATGACAAAGGGGACTCAGAAGCAATGCAGGCAAAACGCAGTCTTGTTCTCAGAAAAGAAGCTTAAGCCATTAAAACACCTTGAAAGAAAAAGGCACAGGTGGGGCTTCCCCAGGCCTCTCCTCCCTGCAGTGGCAGGCCACAAAGTGGTAGTTTCTGGGGGCTGGGACCTAGCTGCTTCTGTCAGATGGGATTGCCCCAGGGAACATGTACACTGAGGTGATTTTACTCTACCTTCCTTCCTAATCTCCAGAGTTTCCTGAACAAGTTTCATTGAATTCTTGATCAGAAGCAGCTTTGGGCTGTTTGAAAAAGCTGTCTTGATCTGCATACTTCTTTGTGCATCATTAAGTAGAAGGCACTCCAGTTCAATCTTTTACCATGAGACCAAAAATATCCTTTTTATATACATGTTAGAATGGCTCTTTGACCAAATCGCAAAGGAAGGATGATATATCGGGCAATATATAGCTGATAAATCACACAGGGCAAGTGCAATAGGGACAGATTTGTCAGAAAGTGAACACCGTGGCATTCTGAGCTGAACTTAAGAAGAATTCTGCTTCAAAGGCACTTAAGGGGATATACATGCAAAACAATCCATTGTAATGTGAAAGAAATATATTAACACTTCTGTTAATAATTATTTTTATCTAAAATAAAATAATTTCAATGTAATTCAGATATATTAATATTTACTATAATAGATTGACATATATACTCATTCACATATCAGAAGTACATTCTCCAAAATTTTCACTAATTGAGTGGAGCATCAAGTTTGGAGGCTACTGCTCTAGATCTTCTCTTCTTATGCTCATGAACTTTGCAGAATTATTCACTCCAACATTTTAGAAAGATACAAGTTGATTACAGATGAATCTACTTAGGTTCTTGGAATAATCTGAAATATGGCTGTGAAGACATGTGAGCTTCCAAATTTAGTGACACTGAAGGGCCAAAAAGAGGAAATGACTTTCACTTGCCTCACTTTTCTACTAGAATATAGACATTCAATCATTGAGAAAAAAATTTAAAAAGGGAAACTGAGTCCCATAGAGATTTATTAAAATCCTTACAATAAGCACTCTGGTAGGCTGAGGTGGGCGGATTGTTTCAGCTCAGGAGTTCGAGACCAGCCTGAGTAAGAGCAAGACCCTGTCTCTACTAAAAATAGAAACAAATTAGCTGGACAACTAAAATAATATATATGTATATATAAAAAAATTACCTGGGCATGGTGGTACATGCCTGTAGTCCCAGCTACTCAGGAGACTGAGGCAGAAGGATAGCTTGAGCCCAGGAGTTTGAGGTTGCTGTGAGCTAGGCTGATGCCATGGCACTGTAGCCCAGGCAAGAGAGTGAGACTCTGTCTCAAAAAAAAAAAAAAAGAAAAAAAGAAAAAAAAAATCCTTACATTAGCAAACCTCATAACAAACAGAGTGAGCCTTTGATTCAGGTCTACTGGTCTTCAAAGCCTGTGTCTTGCTACTGGGACTTGCTGCATTTGTTCTTTTGCTTATATTATTTTCATGTCATGATATCCTTTTTTTTGTTTTTTCCTTTATCTAAAAGCTTTCCCTTTCTTCAAGACTCAGCCCCTCGACTCCATGAAGCCTCACTGATGACGTTAGCACTTATTAATCAGTCTCTTTTTCTAAACTTCTGGCATCAGCTTTGTTTATTGAGGGTTTACCCTGTGCCAGCTACATAGGCATTTAACATTATCTTCTCACACAACTCTATGGGTTTCTGTGGTAAGCAGAATAATGGCTCCCAAAGATGTTCACACTCTAATTCCTAGAACCAGCAAATATGTTACAAGACAAAAAAAATGTTTGCAAATTAAGGTAATGGACCTTGAAATACCGAGATCATCCAGGATTATTTGGGTTGAATCTGTTCACATGAGCCCTTCAAAGGGGGAGAGGAAAGTAGAACAGTCAGTTCAAGACAGGACAGGAAAAACTCAAAGCATGAGAGGGACTCGCCCTGCTGTGACTGGCTTAGAAGATGGAGGAAGGCACCAAGGAATATAGAAGCAGGGATTGGCCCTCAGTTGAAAGCCAGCAAAAATGTGGGGATCTCGGTCCTATCACCACAATAAACCGAATTCTGCCAACATCCCAAATAAGCAAGAAAATGGACTTTCCTCGAGAGCCTCCATGGAGGAAGGCAGCCCTGTTGACACCTGGATTTCAGCCTTGTGCAGCTCGAAGCAAACAGGCCAAACCCACCTGGACTTTCCACCTGCGGAACTGAACTGTGAGATAATAAATTCATGTCGTTTTAAGATGCTAACTTTGTAGTAATTTGTTAAAACAGTAATAGAAAACTAATACAGTTGTTATCTACAACTTTCAAATAAAAATTAGAACCAGACAAATTTTTATAAGAGTTAAACTCACACAACTTGTAAGTATCAGAACTGACACTATCAAGTACAGTCTATATCTGAAATGTGTGTTACATGGTTTCATGTATTATTATTTTTTTCCAGCATATTATGGGGGTACAGATGTTTAGGTTACATATATTGCCTTTGCCCCACCCAAGTCAGAGCTTCAAGTGTGTCCATCCCCCAGATGGTGTGCAACACACCCATTAGGTGTGAATATACCCATCCCCTCCTCCCCACTCCCACCAGCCCGACACCCAATGAATGGTACTACTCTATGTGCACATAAGTGTTGATCACTCAATACTAATTTGATGGTGAGTACAGGTGGTGCTTGTTTTTCTATTCTTGTGGGTTTCATCTATTCTTTTACTTGAGAGAGAGAACTATATTTTAAATATGTTACTCATCTATCATCTCCGTATTGGCTGGTGTAGTCTTGGGCACACAGACATTGCAGGGGTTAGACACTAGATGTGCATCCCAGATCCTCCAATAGTGAAGGGCTTGATGCCCTGAGAGGTGAAACGTTATCAGCCGTTCCAGAGATTAACCCAGCTACACAGCCCCCTTGCCCAAGCATCCTTCCCAGGGTGGCCCACATAAAATGACTGATCCATATTGGGGTCTAAGTTGGTGCAACACCGAAGGGCTCTGGTGGCTACAGAGCTCCCCATAGGGTCACTTAGGGCTGTTGTTGAGTTTACCTCGAAGGTCAACTGCTACCTGCTGCTTCCTGCTTCCTTCCCCTGCCTTCAACTGAGTGCCTTCAACTGCAGGCACTCCTTAATAAACATCTTGCGAGCCAAACTGCTTTCAGAATCTGCTTCCTAATGAACTCAACTTTTGGCATCCCACCAATACCTTTATTTGGTTACCCGTATAAATGTCGAACAAAGTTTATTTTACCTAGTAATTTGGGTAGAGTATTAGCTCCTTGTCACACATTTCCAAAGTGTGCAGGGGGACTATTTGAATTATGCTTGTAACTTCTATCCTTCATTTTATGAATTTGAAGGTTACAGATAGAGAATTTTATAAACAATTTCACATTGCTTATTGTTTAAATAGTGTATATATGTAGTGCATAAACTAGGCAGTATTATTTGTTTTTGTTTTTTTCTCCCCAAACATAATAGAAGTTTATTTCTCACTCACATTCAGTTCAAGGTTGTTTGGCAGCTGGCTGTTTTTCCCTCAGTGATTCAAAGACCCAGTGTCTGTTCATCTCGAGGTTCTACCATCTCCCAGGGTTTCAACAGGCAGAAGGAAAAAGAGCATGTGGAGGAGTCACACTCACTTCCTGAAAACTTTGGCCTGGCAATGATACAGATTATTTCTGCTCACATTCCACTGGCAAAAATTATACACATGCCCGCACCTGGATTCAAGGGAGACTAGAAATGTAATCCCTAGTGGTGTTTACCCCTGGGGAGTAAGATTAGAGAAGATGGAGAGATTTTCACTTTTTACTTTACACAAGTAATGTTTCATAAGCTCACATTCATTTTATAAATAAGAGAGGAATGATGGGCACAGTTCCTGGTAAAGTGCTAGGCAAATAATATTTTTTGTTGTTATTTTTATGATTGTTCTTTTGTCCAGTCCTACAGTCAGAAAATATCACCTAAGAAAACAATGTGTTATCACATGTCCCTTATTAGAGGCAGAGAGATTTTAGGATTGGAGGTAGTATAGGAAGAAGCAGAAAATTTTTCCCTCAAAATTTTAAAAAACATCAATACCAAAGAAGACTTCAAAGAGGATACAAATTCAGGAGGCTGTGGAATGGCAGACTCAGAAGCACCTACAGTGAAACACTCCTTATGTTTCTCAAAAACATAAATGTAGTTCTCAAAAGAAATGAGATGACACGTTGTAAATTTTAGTAGGATATAAGGGCCACTCAGGTTTTCTAACTTTATTTGAACACAAAATATCTAATATTATGCATGTAGAGAATAAGAGGTAATTGGCATGAAAAGGGAGAAGAAAAAGATTTATAATCAAGTCTATGAACTTGGCCTTTTGTATAGGTAGGATTATGGTAGGTGAAGATAAGGAGGCCTTTCAGATACATGGAAAGGCATGAACAAAGGCAGAGAGATAAAGATTCTTTGGACGTTTTCCAAGTTTGTTGGGAACTTTTGGGAATTAAGTCTGGAACTGTGGTTGGGGGCTAGATCTATACATAGTCTAATAAGTGCTAATCAGTTATGCAGATTTCTTCCATATATGATCTCAAGAAAGAGTAATTTTGGCAGGCACCAGGAGTAGGATTATTCTCCCCATATTACCAATGGGGCAAATGAGGCCTAGTGCAAGAGATGCCTGCTGAGAGCTCACCCTCTTGTGTCCAGAGAGGGAACAGCACAAGAAGCCCAATTTCTGCCCTCCAGCCCAGGACTGTGCCCCTCCCCCACCCACAGTAAAAATAAAATATGGGGCTTGAAATCACCAGGACAGTAGCTGTGGCTCAGCTCCAGGGCCAGCCTGAGGACACCTTAGGGGGAAGCTATTGGGAACAAGCATATAGGCAGAAAGAAGGTGTCTGACTTGCATAATGGCTAAGAGCAGAGACTTTGGAGTCAGGCCTGGTTTTGAGTCTCAGTTTCATGAGTTAAGGTGTTACCTTGGGCAGATTATACAACTTCTCTAAGCCTTAGTTTCCTCATCTGTAAACAAGGTAAAGAACAAAACCTATCTTATAGGATGGTTCATGAAGTCTGAATGACATATTGCATATTAAGAACTTAACACTCTCTTCCTCATCCAGTCTCATCTCCTCTTCTGGTCTTGTCTCCTCTTCTCATCCAGTCTGGTCTCCTCTTCCTCATCTGGTCTTGTCTCCTCCTAGGCAGTATTATTATAGGATGCATTATAGGGACAGAGGAAGATCAGCATGCTTTAACAAAAAACACAAATTTTATGATTAACTCAGAGAATTATATGGCAAATTGATTTGTACCCTTCCTCACTTTTCCTCCCTGCCTCTGCAGCTGTTCTGCCATGTTCCTGGCTCTTTGAGTTAACTTCCTTGGAAGTGCTAGAATAGAGCAAGGCTTTTCAACCGAGGCTTTTTTCTTTTTTTGTTAAAACCACTGAAGTCATCTTCCTGGTGTACATGGTAAGATCTCTCCTTACTGGTCTTGTTGCTTATTCTATCATCACTGTACCTCCTGCCTTACAAGAATTCACTGGTCACTAGGTAGTCTTCTGCTATTTTCCAGTAACCTTATGTGCTCTCAAAATATGTGTGGTCCCTGGCCGGGTGTAGTGGCTCAACGCCTGTAATCCTGGCACTCTGGGAGGCCGAGGCAGGCGGATCGTTTGAGCTCTGGGCATGGTGGCGCATGCCTGTAGTCCCAGCTACTCAGGAGGGTGAGGCAGGAGGATCGCTTGAGCCCAGGAGTGTGAGGTTGCTGTGAGCTAGGCTGATGCCATGGCACTCTAGCCTGGGCAACAGAGTGAGACTCTGTCTCAAAGAAAACATGTGGTCCCTAAGCAAAACCCCCTCAAGCAACATGACAGGTTAGAGAACAGCTTCTTTAATTCTCATAGCTATAGTCTCCTTCTCTCTCTCTCTCTCTCTCTTACTCCTATTTTTTTGCTTTTAATGAAGGGAGTCCCCTTCAGTTCTCTCTGGAATATTTCTTTTTACTACTTCTTTAAGAGTTTCTTTTTCTTTTGGGTCAACTTTATTAGATATTTATATAAGTTTTCCTCACAACTGGTAAAGTTCAGCATTGAGTTTTTATTACATTAATTTTCTGTTAGTATTTGTTTTATCTGCTTTTACCATTGTTTTATGCCACAAAAATACAAGTACTAAATAGAGTAGTATTTTTAATTCTAGGAACACCAGGCTAGCTTTCATGAGACATATGTCATTGTAACAGTGGTGAGCACTGGTCTCTTTGTGCAGTCAGGAAGTGGAATCCTCAGACCCCAAGTCAAAACCCACATTTAAATCCCCAACACTCCGCTTCCTATGATGCATGCAGACATCCTTGTCCTTTGAACATAATGCATCCCATAATAGTTGTTTTTGCAGTGAACACACATTTCCTGGAGAATTGAAGTTGCCTGCTAGCCTTCTAATGTGCTGTGCTATGCTCCAATAATAAGTATATCATCATGGGCAAAGTTGTTGCCTTTGTGTTTTCAGTGTCCAAGCACAGGCAGGACCATAAGTCATCAGAATAGCATCCTAAATGTACCTTTACTTCTTCTTGTTGGCAGTACATGCCAGCAGCCTAAATTTTATTTGTCATTTCATCTTATCTTTGGCAAGATGCAAAAGATACATCCCAATAGCAGCCAAGCACAAGCAATCAAACTCAGACATATTATTTTCTTAATCCTACTTCACCTCTCGATATAGCCATGTCAGCCAAATCTACCCTGTGATCGAATACCTACTTATGTTCTATTTGTGGGCTATTGCCTTTTTTTTTTTTTTTTTTTGAGGCAGAGTCTCCCTTTGTTGCCAGGGCTAGAGTGCTGTGGCGTCAGCTTAGCTCACAGCAACCACAAACTCTTGGGTTTAAGCGATCCTCCTGCCTCAGCCTCCCAAGTAGCTGGGACTACAGGCATGTGCCACCATGCCCGACTAACGTTTTATGTATATTTTTAGTTGGCCAATTAATTTTTTTCTATTTTTAGTAGAGACGGGGTCTTGCTCTTGCTCAGGCTGGTTTTGAACTCCTGACCTTGAGCAATCCACCCACCTTGGCCTCCCAGAGTGCTAGAATTACAGGCATGAACCACTGTGCCCGGCCTGCTATTGTCTTAATACATCTACAATTAAGATTCATTACATCATCTTTTGCTCATCCCTCCTATTCACCTGTGTGCAATAGGTTCACTCTGTGTTTCACCCTTGCCCTCACCCCCTATCAGCCTATCCTCTGATAAGTCCCCACAACTGTTCTATTAAAAATACCATGAGTACATTTGTGCAACAAAGGTTGGTTGAGTACACCTGAGCTCATTGCCTCATTGCCTCTATTCAATTCTCTTTCCCTCTCCCCACTCTCTATGCTCCAGCTCCCTGTCCCTGGATATGTTGGGAATAGTGGACGCTTAACTACTGAGTACAGGTACCACTTATCTGCAGGGGTCCTGGAGTTACCAAATTTATGTTCACCATAGTTTTCAGAGTCAATGTTCTGCAATTGGGCTGCATTCTCTGTGGAGAACTGGGTAGAGTAACTCTCTACCAGTTTTAGTATGGTTCTATTCCACGCAAATATAAGACATCTATGTTTGTGTTTCAATGATTTATAAAGTTTATAGTCAGACAGCTCTGTTAGGTTTCTACTTACCCTGCCCATGTTCTCCATGACCTCTTAGCAAAAGTGTGCACCCATGGGACATTTGAATGGGAAACTAATCTCTGTGAAACTAGTGTAAGTGCAAATAGGTAACATTCAAAATGTTTCTTGATAGAGCAAAATTCTGACCGATAGTGGGCAAAACTATCAATTGTTTGTTTAGCCCTGTCTCCTCCTCCCAGCTTTATTGAGGTATAATTGACAAATAAAGATTTTATATATTTAAGTTGTACAACATGATAATTTGATATATGCATACATTGTGAAATGATTACTACAACCAAGCTAATTAACATATCCATCACGTTACATAGGTGCCATTGTTTTTTGTGATGAGAGCAATTATGATCTACTCCCTTAGCAAATCTAAAGTACAGTATTATTAACTACAGCCACTATGCACGTTAGATTAATAAATTAATCTATGTACGTTAGATTCCCCAGATCTTATTCATCTTAGAACTTAAAGTGTCTACCCTTGACCTTAGCTCTCTCCTTTATGGTAAATGTCTGACTGGCTCTACTCCTGGAGGAGACTAGGTGAAGGTAGGAGGTCTGGGCAGAAAGTTACTGTGGAGGAAGTCATAGAGGCCTGAGAAGAAGGGCCCACAGGATGGGGTATGGTATGAGGAAAACAGCAGAATTGTCATCAGTAGAGTGCCAAGTATCTATCAGTTACCCATGCCAGAAAGCTGTGTAGATGCTAGAATAAGGTTCGTAGTCTCTTTGCATAGGCCTCACATTTCACCTCTGTTGAGGTTCCCTGTTGGCAGTTCGTGAGACTGTTCGATGGGCAGCCCATAATCAGCCCATCATCAGCCTGCTTCACCTGTGAGGCCCTTCAGGCAGAAATGCTGCTCAGCTGCGCAACAGGGTTGGCTGAGTACATCTGAGCTGCCTGGATTATGGGCACTCCTCTAAGCTTCCCAGGGTATTCCTAAATTCTGAAAACAGAGGTTGGTTGTGCTTGACGAGTAGTACTTTGCAAGAGAATTTCCATTCCACTCTTAGCCTTGGCATCCAGGTAGAACAGAGCACAATAAAACGAGTCCATTACACAAATATTAGTTACAAATTCTGACGACTCCTGAAGCAACTAGGAGAAATTCTATTTCTCTTTTGATTTATTAATAAATCAAAAGGAGTAAGGAGTTATTAATAATATTTGTTCTCACCAATGTGCATCAAGTTCTGTTTGAACTGACAACTTTAACATTGGCTTTTATCTTGTTTAAATCTGAAGTGGTTCTTTTTCAACCTTACTCTCAGTGAAAGGAGAAAAATATGGTCGCAAAAGTAAGTGTGGTGTCTTCATGCTTAACTGATTAAAATGTCAATACATATATACTCAAAGAAATCAAAGTGTGTAGTGAATCAAATACGACATAAGGCAGATTAAGGTTTTATTAAAATCTCGTTTCTTGGCAATGATTGTTTCTTTTCAGAGATTCCAGTCTGCCTCTCAAGACTTAATCTGATGCTTCCCAGTTGTTTTATATTAATATATATGCTTTCTCCCTTTTACTCACACAGACATTATACCTCTCTGAGACTTGTCCCTTATGACTCTATATCAGTGTCTGCATCCCAGAGAATTTAACAAGTGACATCCCTCAAAGCTTATCCTGTGATTGCTGGGACTTATGGCTGCTTTGCTTAGAGTTCCATTTCCAGCACCTTTGCACTGAGTCTGACATGAAATGGGAACTGTATAGGAATGTTGAATGTTGAGTGAACGAACAGCATCCAGAGTTATGGTCAACAAACCTAGTGGCCACTGTCATGGTTAAGAATACTTGCTCTGTCCATGTTGTGAGTTGTCCTGAAAAAAAAAAAAAAAAGAATACTTGCTCTGAAATCTGACTGTCTGGGTTCAGTTTGGTTCTGTTGCTCTCTAGCTTGTAACCATCCACAAGTTCATTAACTTTTCTGTTCTTTTATTTCTTTATCTATAAAAAAAAGGATAATAATTTTATCCACAAGATTTTTAAATTTATTTGTTGTGTTTTGTTTTTTCAGGATTAAATGGGTTGTAAAGCACTTACGAGAATGCTGGGCAAGTAGAAATTTCTCAATTAATGTTAGTGATATCATACAGTGTGAATGTTTATGGTGGCAGAGTGCTTACTATCTGATTAGGTCATTTCTTATTAGTTTTAGAGATTTTCATTTCTCTAATGACCTTTCTACCCTTTCCATCGATATATTCTATCATAGAAGCCTTTGTATTCTATTCAGAACATTTAGCGGTCTCTGAAATACTCTTTCTTTAGTTTAATTGTTTTGTTTTCCTTCTGAAATATAAAATCTATATGGAAAGGGAACTTTTCCATCTTGTGTAGTGTTATATCTACAGTTCAAAAAGAATGATTGGCATATAATAGTTGTTTATTAAATATATATTAAAAGAATGCATTGAGTAAATTGTTTAAAATTTTGTCTTTATATAAAGCTAAATTTGTCCTCATAATTTCATCTACCAGTTCTAGTTCAGCTCTCTACAGCAATATATAATGGTTTTGATGCCTTTTCTATATGATAATTCTTTGGATATTTGAAGACAACTATCTTTCCCTTTTTATTTGCTCTTTGTTGTCCCTACAATCTTTCATGTGTGTGTGCATGTGTGCATGTATATGTGTGTGTGTGTGTGTTAGGTTACAGAAGATAATAGGAACATAGGAAGAAATGTAGAGAATTCCTAAATCTATTTTTTAATATTTTTTGATATTGAGTTGAGTTTCTTATATGTTATTAATTCCTTCATGGGTGCATAGTTTGCAAACATTTTCTCCCATTCTATAGTTTGTCTCCTTGCTCTGTTGATTGTTTCTTTTGCTGTGCAGGTTTTTAGTGTGTTGTAATCTCATTTGTCCATTTGTCTATTATTGCTTTTGTTGTCTGTTCTTTTGAGGTCTTATCCAAAAATTTTTTTGCCCAGACAAGTATCCTGAAGAGTTTTCCAATGTTTTCTTTTAATAGTTCCATAACTCCAGGTCTTACATTAAGTCTTTAATCCGTTTTGATTTGATTTTTGTATATGGTGAGAGATAGGGGTCTAGATGATCATCACAATGGACACAGAAAAAGCATTAGATAAAATTCAGCATCTTTTCATGATAAAAATCCTCAACAAACTACATATAGAAGGAGTATAGCTCAACACAATGAAGTTCATATATGAAAAACTCACAGCTAATATTATACTGAATGGGGAAAAGCTGAAAGTTTTTTCTTTAAGAACTGGGATAGGACAAGGATGCCTACTTTCTCCACTCTTATTTAACATAGTACTAGAAGTCCTAGCCAGAGCAATTAGGCAAGAGAAAGAAATAAAGGGCACCCAGATTAGAAAGGAGGGAATTAAATTGTCCCTTTTTGCAGATGACACACTCTTATATATAGGAGACCCTAAAAGCTCCACCAAAAACCCCCAAAACTTAGAACTATTTAACAAATTCAGTAAATTGCAAGATACAAAATTAACATATAAAAATCAGCAACATTTCTATATACCAACAACAAACTAGCAGAAAGAAATAAAGCAATTTTATTTACAACAGTTACAAAAAAATAAATAAATAAATACCTAGAAATAAATTTAACCAAGTGAGAGATATCTACAAGGAAAACTATAAAACACTTGTGAAAGAAATGAAAAAATAGAAAAATCTCCCATGTTCATGGATTGAAAGAAATAATATTATAATATTGTGAAAATGACCATATTACCAAAATTGTTCTACTGATTTGATGCAATTCCTATCAAAATGCCAATGACATTATTCACATTATTCATAAAAATAGTAAAAAAAAAGCCTAAAATTTATATGAAACCACAAAAAACATGACTAGACAAAACCATCTTGAGAAAAAAAAATTTTTAAATAAGTCTATGATCCTTTCGTTTTCTTTACTTCTTCTTCTTTTTTTTTTGATTGATTTTTTTTTTTTTTGAGACAGAGTCTCACTCTGTTGCCCAGGCTAGAGTACCATGGCGTCAGCCTAGCTCACAGCAACCTCAAACTCCTAGGCTCAGGCAATCCTCCTGCCTCAGCCTCCCAAGTAGCTGGGACTACAGGCATGCACCACCATGCCCGACTAATTTTTCTCTATATATTTAGAGGGGTGCATCTAAGAGAGTAAAATGCATAAGCCAAGGGAGAGATTGTCTAGAGTTAGATCTTGATGAACCTCTCATTCACCTAAATTAAACTTGATGCTAAGGGTATCTAGTTACTTGTCACTACTTTCCTTAATTTTTCTGGGCCTAAATTTTCCAATTTGCACAATGGAGGTTATGTTGGACTTTGTTCAGTATTTCTTTCCTTGAAAAATCAATTCTTCCCTACATCATGTGATGATGGTGCAGCTATTAATCATCATCACTTCCTCTCCCAACTACAGGCATAATCACATGACACAGGGTGAACACAGTGCCTCATCCCCTTTGGCCATGGTAACTTGTTCAGAGATGTGAACCTGACCTGAGCAAGGCCACTCAGAGACTTACTATGAGATTTAATATATGCACATCAGAGAAAATGGGTTCTCTATCTTTGGAGGGAAGAAGTAATAAAGGCGAAGTGTTCTTGTAGTGGTCATATTTCTTACCCAATGGAGAGAGAGCATGAAGCCAAACACAAAGGTAAGTACTGTAAAGGAAAACAAAGATAAATGTATCTAAGTCCCTGAATCCACTCATGTCTAAAGCAACTGCCACGTTGGACTTCCTGGTTATACAAACTAATTATCTTCTCTTTTTTTAAAAGTAGTAGAGTTGAGTTTCTTGAAATTAAAATATTCTTGATGAAAATGAAGGTGATTCTGTCTGATCACAGAATTGTTGTGAAGATCAAGTTGTTTTTGTTTGTCTGTTTGTTTTTGACAGAGTCTCATTCTGTTGCCCGGGCTAGAGTGCCGTGGCGTCAGCCTAGCTCACAGCAACCTCAAACTCCTGGGCTCAAGCCATCCTTCTGCCTCAGCCTCCCAAGTAGTTGGGACTACAGGCATTCACCACCATGCCCAGCTAATTTTTTCTATATATTTTTAGTTTTCCAGCTAATTTCTTTTTATTTTTAGTAGAGACGGGGTCTCGCTCTTGCTCAGTCTGGTTTTGAACTCCTGACCTTGAGCAATCCTCCTACATCGGCCTCCTAGAGTGCTAGGATTACAGGTGTGAGTCATCTCTCCTGGCCAAGATCAAGTTTTTAAGAATAAATATAATAATGCATCACAAGCTCTCAGGAGCACTTGAGTCATTATCTTTTAACAAGTTCCTTTGGCTGTGGAGAAAAAAATAAAATAAATTATTCTCACCAAATAGTGGTAAGTTATACTCTTCATGAAATAAACTATAATAATACATATTTGCACATGCTATGATTTGGAATCACATATGATTCTAATTGCCTCTGTGTTGGGCTTAGTTCTAAACACTGTACTTTGTACTAGTGTTTGAAACCAGCAAATAATATTGTGGGTTTATTCAAATTTTTATGGCCAAATATACTTAATTACTTAAGAAACACTTTTGTTTCTTACTCAAAAAATGGTTTCTTAACAGGGATACTGGGGAATTATTTTTAAAAATATGATTCTTATAATAAAGTTGGAGACATAATTTCACAACCGAGATTTCTCAGAGATGTTTATGACAGTTTGATTATAGACTGAATCCCTGTGTATCTTGTTGTTTTCTTTGTTAGGGAACTATGGGATCCTCCGGTATTACAGTGTATTTGCTATACTCATTATCTAAAATATTTTAAATTCTTCCTATTAGTGCTTCAAGAGTAAAAAGACCTATTTATTTTATTCCTCAATATGTATATCATTGCTTCTGTTATATTCTAGGATGCTCATGGTACCTTTCTTAGGCTCAAAGACAAATGCACCGGCATTTGCAGCCACTCTGATGATAGTGTTAGGAAATAGGCTGATTAACTATGGCTGAATCATTCACAACACCAGATGTTCCTGGAAAGAACTTTCATATGAAAATACATCTGATGTATTCCAGAAATGAAAACTACCCTCAGTCTGTCCGTATCTGACGCATTTTTCCCAGGTATTTACTCAGTAAACTACCTGGATGAAATGAGTAAAGTAATAACAGCATTGGTTTCTCACATAAAGATTTGGAGTCTTTCCTTAAACCACAAAAATATTTTCTCATTCCTTCTTACTAGAAATCCACCACTGCAGTGAGGCAAAATGTCTCTTTTAAGGATTTATTACATACATTCTGAGAAGGAATACAGAAATGACAATTTACAAAATAAACTTAACTATGATTTCTATAACAAATAAATTGTACATGCTATTTCTTTGCTCAGGATTTCATAGTTCTCCCTATAGAGGTCTTACACTTCCTTAGTTAAATATATTCCTAGGTATTTTATTTTCTTTCTTGCTATTGTTAAAGGTACTGAGTCTCTGATTTGGTTTTCAGCTTGACTGCTGTTGACATATAGGAATGCTACTGATTTGTGTATATTTATTTTGTAACCTGAGACCTTTATCTATCAATTCCAGTAGTCTCTTGGCAGAATCTTTGGGGTTTTCCAGATATAAAAAAATATTATTAGCAAAGAGGGATAGTTTGGCCTCTTCTTCCCCCATTTGGATATCCTTGATTTTCTTCTCTTGCTTTATTGCTCTGGCTAGGACTTCCAGCACTATGTTGAACAGAATTGGCGATAGTGGGCAACCTTATGTGGATCCAGTTCTAAGCAGGAATGCTTTGAATTTGTTCCCATTCAGTATGATGTTGGCTGTGGGTTTCTCATATATGGTTTTTGTCATTTTGAGGTAAGTCCCATCTATGCCTATTTTGTTAATTGTTCTTATCATAAAAGGGTGCTGAATTTTGTCAAATGCTTTTTCTGTGTCTATTGAGAGTATCATATAGTCTTTGCTTTTACTTCTGTTTATGTGGTAAATTACATTTGTAGATTTGCATATGTTGAACTTCCTAACAACATCTCTGGGATGAAGCCCACTTGGTCATAGTGCGGTTTTTTTTTTTTGGGGGGGGGCTTTGTTTTTGTTTTTGTTTTTTTCTATTTTTTGGTTGTTTTGTTTTTGTTATTGTTGTTGATGTTGTTTTATGTGCAGCTGAATTTGGTTTGCTAGGATTTAATTGAGAAGTTTTGTGTCTATATTCATAAGGGATATTGGTCTGTAGTTTTCTTTTTTTGTTGAGTTCTTTCCTGGCTTGGGTATCAAGGTGATATTGGCTTCATAAAATGTGTTGGGGAGGATTCCTTCCTACTCGATGTTATAGAATAATTTTGTAGGATAGGTACCAGTTCTTCTTTGTAGGTCTGGAAAAATATGGTGTGAAAACATCTGGACCAGGACTTATTTTTGTTGTTGGAAATTGTTTTTATTGCTGCTTTAATTTTGTTTCTTGATATTGGTCTATTCAGAAATTCTATTTCTTCCTGATTGAGTCTAGGATGCTGTGTGTTTCTAAGAATTTGTCCATTTCCTCCATGTTTTCAAGATTATGTGCTTAGAGATTTTTATGATATTCAGAGATACTTTGTATTTCTGTGGTATAAGTTGTGATTTCCATTCCTGATTGAGCTTATTAGAGTCCTTTCTTTTCTGCTTCTGGTTAATTGATTGAGAGGCCTGTCAATATTTTTCATCTTTTTAAAGAACTAACTTTTTGTTTCATTAATATTCTGTATAGTTCTTTTACTATCAATTTCATTTAGTTTGGCTCTGATCTCCGTTATTACTTTTCTTCTACTGGGTTTGGGATTGGTTTGCTCTTCCTTTTCCTGTTCCTTGAGATGATTCCTTAGGATTGTGATTTGTGATCTTTCTGCCTTTTGGATGTAGGTATTCATGTTCATTGTAGCCTTATTCATAAAAGCCCTCCACTGGAAGCAACTGAAATGTTCAACATAAACAGATGGAAAAAATATTTTATGCTCATGGATCAGCAGAATCAACATTATAAAATGTCTGTGCTACCCAAAGTGATCTACAGATTCAATTCAATCCCCATTAAAATACCAACATCATTTTTTGCAGATCTGGAAATAATAATTCTATGCTTTGTATGAAACCAGAGAAGACCCCATAAAGCAAAAGAAATCTTAAGCAAAAAGAAAAAATTGGGAGGCATTAATATATGAGACTTTAAGCTATATTACAAGGCCATAGCAACTAAATAGCATGTTACTGGCACAAGTACTGGCACAAGAACAGAGACATAGACCAATGGAACGGAACTGAGAACCCAAACATAAAACCATCCTCATATTGCCATCTGATCTTTGACAAAGCACACAAAAACATATATTGGGGAAAGAATCCCTATTTAATAAATGGTGCTGGAGAAATTGGATAGCCACATGTAGAAGACTGAAATAAGACCCATACCTCTTATCTCTCACAAAAATCAACTCATAATGGATAACAGACTTAAACCTAAGGCATGAAACGGTTAGAATTATAGAAGAAAATGTTGGAAAAAATTTTACAGACATTGTCCAAGGCAAAGAATTTATGAAGAAGACCCTCAAAGCAATCAAAGCAACAACAAAAACAAATAAATAGGTCCTGATCAAATTAAAAAGCTTCTGCACAGCCATGAAAACTATCATTAGAGTGAATAGACAACCTACAGAATGGAAGAAAGTATTTGCATGCTACACATCTGATAAAGGGCTGATAACTAAAATCTGTATAGAACTCAGGAAAATCAGCAAGACAAAATCAGACAACTCCATTAAAAGTGGGCAAAGGACATGAACAGAAACTTTTCAAAAGAAGACACACTGCTGGCCAACACACATATAAAAAATTGCTCAACATATCTAATAATCAGGGAAATGCAAATCAAAACCACAATGTGATATCACTTAACTCCATTGACAATGGCTTTTATCAAAAATTCCCAAAACAACAAATGCTGACATGGATGCATAGAGATAGGAGCACTTAAACACTGTTGGTGGGACTGTAAACTAGTACAACCCCTATGGAAATAACGTGGAGATACCTCAAAGAACTAAAAGTAGTCCTACCATTCAATCCAGCAATCCCACTACTGAGTATTTACTCAAAGGGAAAAAAACCTTTTTATCAAAAAGTCACCTGTACTCAAATGTTTATAGAAGTGCAATTCACAATTGCAAAGATATGGAAATGGACTGAGTGCCCATCAATACATGAGTGGATTAATAACATGTGGTATATGTATATCATGGAGTACTACTCAGCTATAAAAAAGTGGTGAAATACCTCTTCTATTAATGTAGATGGAACTGGAGACCATTCTTCTAAGTGAAGTATCACAAGAATAGAAAAACAAACACCACATGTACTTACCATTAAATTGGAACTAATCATTCAACACTCATGTTCACATACAGAAATAACATTCACTGCAAATCAAGCAGGTGGGAGGGGAGAGGAAGGGATGGGTAAATTCACACCTACCGGGTACAGTACACATTATCTGGGTGATGGGCACACTTATAACTTTGACTAAAATGGTACAAAAACAATTTATATAGCCAAAATATTTGTACCCTTGTAATATTCTGAAATAAAATTTTAAAAAAGTAATTTGTACATGCAGCACAAGCTATATAGGCTCAGAATTGTTTTAATATCACCTAGTTCAGATCCATGTTTTCCAAGATATGACCACAGGTGAGTTGCACTTGTGTGTTTCAAAAAGATCACTGACTGCCCCACTAATTCCCCTGTTTATCATTTCTGGCCAAAACCATTCTTGCTAACTTTACTCTAAAACCACTTTGTCAACCTTCTTCCCCTGGAAAAATAAAAAATAAAACAAAACTTACAAGTGCCTTTCCCTAAATTTTCCCTATGAGACCTATGGATGCTCTAGTCAATGTAGTGTTGTCCCTTGCTCAGCAAGCTTAATAAACTAAGCTTTGTGTGGTCAACAGATCCTTGATGATCTTTACATGCAGCCTTGCATCATTCCTACATGATGGCATTGCTTTCCTGATTATCCAGCATGGTGTCCACACTGTGCTCTCTGCTCCTAGAACTTAAGTACTTAGAACTAGGGATATAATATTTGTCCCCTCCTACTAGGTAATGGCGAGGTATCCGAGAAGAGGTGAAGATCAGGGGCTTATTCTTGTTCAAACTCATTATTTATTGGCTGATTTTAATCTAAGCCAATCCTTTTACTTTTGAGTAATGGTTCTGGTTCTGCAGAAAATATAAAACTGAGCCACAAAGAAAATATGTTCTTCTTTGCTCTTACCAAGAAAGCACTAGGCTTTGGTTTTCTGCTAGCAAGGTTAGAAGTTGAATCAAAGACAAACGTGCAAAAGCTACATATACAGGGCCCTGAATAGATATCCAATCAGCTGGTGACTTGCTTTGACTTGCGCACAAAGTATTCTTGTTGTGCGTAACTTCTTTTTCAACTCAAGTAATATGTCTCTTTCATCTGAACTACCTATTTGGACTACCTGATTGTTAGGTCCCTTCAAACCTGAGACTGTCATAAAAATTACAAAGTAGGTAAATTTTGACCTTAATGATTATTCACCCCATTTTTTCCCCACTCTTCTCACATTGGTTTTGTTTTGATACTCTTCAACACTGTTCATTCATGATTTTAATGTTTTCATGCTGTCCTCATTTGCCCAGGAGTCTTATTTTAGGCCTGGCTGCAAGAGCCAAATATCATTCTCACACATGTGATTTTATTTCCTGTGTTGGAACTAAAACAATCAGAACTAAGTTTTTAATAGCTGAAAGTTACAACTCCAAAAATATTGATTTTATCAGGATCTTCCTAAAAGAAACAATCACTAAGCCAAGGAATGGATATTGATATTCCATACATCATTTATATAACAGTTGCCTACCCTACATAGGTCAGTGCTATGCACCAGTATGTTCTAATTTACATTAGGGACATATCAAGAGCTCAGTAAAAATAACATATTTCAAACAATTGCCTTGCAGGCATTTGTTGAACACCATATATAAATAACTATGCACATAAAAAATTAACTGTCTCATGTTAAACATATTTAAGTGGTAAACTATGCATTTTACATGTTTATCGCATTGAAATCAAGTAATCTAGAGAATAGTTTTATAACCCCCATTTTCCAGGTTTTAAAAGGCCAAGTAACATGTTCAATATTGCACATTTGGTAAATGTTAGATTTTGCTCTCAAGAAGCTTTTGATCTGCCTGAGTAAATAACAATATTAATGGAATAGTTATATAATAATATGAAAACAAAAGGCAAATCGCAAGACAATACCTTATTGATCACCTCCCTCTAATTTGTAAAATCTAAACTTTAGGAATTCAGAGAAAGGGGAGATTATCATGAGATAGATTGCATTTTAAAAACTTCCTAAAAGATATGGATAATTACATTGGATTTTGAAATTATGCACAATGGCAGAATGTTTCTGAGGGGTAGGAATTGTTGAGAGCAAAGTAATAATACATTTTTGGAAAGAGAAATCATCAGGAGCAATGATTTGGATTACCAAATTCGCAAGAAAATTTTCAATGGCTAGTGAGGCTATCTATGCATGCTGGTTAGGGGAAAAAGAAGAAATAACAGATGAACAGCTGTGAGTATTGAGGGAGGTGAGGTGTGTAGTTAGTAGCTACACTAGTTTCTTCCTTTATAAGCTACTTGGTGCTATGAAAAGATCAGCAACTCAGTTTTATTCAAGTGGAATTCATTGGTACCTGCACTGAGAGTTGTAAGAGCCACATTTTGAAATAGAATTTGGAAGAATAGCCTGGCAACATGCAAACATCAAGAATTATTTATTTTTAGTCAGTATTTTTGTTTGAAGGTTACCTTTTACAGTCTTTTGACAGGTTAAAAATGGGAATATATACAGAGAGTAAAAGAAAGGAAAAAATTAAAATCTGGCTATAGTGTAGACGTAGTAAAGTAGGAGGAAAATGATATTGTTTAAGTACCTAATGTAAGTCAGAGACTATGTTGAGATTTTTTTCTGTTTACACACATTGTTTCACTTAATCATCACAACAATTATAAGAAGTAGGAGTTATTTACAGAGAGAGAAGTTAAGGCTTAGGGAAGTTTAATATTAATATATGGACCAAAGTCACATAGTTACTAAAGAATAAAGTCTTTATTTAAACCAGCTCTCACTAATTTATAAGTCCATACTTTCTCATCAAATGAATCTCATAATTTACAAAAAGACTTAATAATATTAATATAATAAGTAACTTAGTTATATATTTCTGTGTAAAACATCACCCCAACACTTAGTGGCTTAAAACAACAACTTGCTTTTTTTTCGGCATATTATGGGGGTACAGATTTTAAGGTTTCAATAAATGCCCTTTTTCCCCCTCCCCCCACAAGTCTGAGTTTCCAGCATGACCATCCCCCAGATGGTGCACATCTCACTCATTATGTATGTATATACCCGTCCCCTCCCTCCTCCCACCTGCCCAATACCCTATTACTGTAGTACCTATGTGTCCACTTAGGTGCTGATCATCGCTCATGATTCTGTGTTAATTGGGCTCAGCTGGGTGGTTATTCTGCCATAATAAATCAGACATCAGCTGGTTCTGCAGTCATCTGTAGGTTTCACTGGGCTAAAGCATCCACAATAGTTCACTTAAATGGCTGCAGATGGTGCTAGCTGTTGTCTGAGATCTCAGATGAAGCTACTGAGCAGAATGCCTTGATTCTTTTCCACATGGCCTCTCTACAAGGCTTGGACTTCTCACACCATGGAAGCTGAATTCCCAGAGACAGCATCTAAGTAAGTGTAAGCTGCACATCTCTTAAAATTCAACCTTAGTGTTTACTTAGGATTTCTACTGTCATGCTCTACTAGAGCAAACAAGTCATTGAGCCAGCCCAAACCAAAGGGGTAAGAGAAGAAAATTCCATCTCTCAAGGAAGGAGTGGCAAGGAGTTTGGTGTTATTTTTTAGTAACATGCAACTAATCTGTTTGAGATGAAGGAATGGAGAAGTAAGGATCAAAAGCAGAATTCTCCAGAGTCCTCTGAATGCTGAGAGTATATACTTGGATTCCAAGACAGAGAGTCCAGATGGAGACAGGAATAGGAAAATTTCTAGTGTTTAGGAGAAGATAGATGAACATGTTTAGACAGTTTTAAATTAGTTTAATATAGTGTCTATTAATGAAATTTATTTCTTAACCATGCATTGCTGGAGCAAATATCCCAGGAGGATTGGGAGGAAACAGCTGAGAGAGCATGATATTTCTAATACTACTGATCTACTCATTTACGACCCCTCTGGGGCTAAATGTCTTTTAGTTAATTTTATGTGTATATACTCTACCCTCGACACTATAATCTGTACTCTCTGTGGGTAGGGGTCCTGCTCCTGTTTTCATAACACTGTATTTACTCCTCATACTTAATCATGCCCACAGATTCAACTCATTCAGGCTGTTGTAAAAATAAATGCTGCTCAAAAGAGCAGCTCCCCCAGGTAACCTCCTAAGCAAAAGAAGACAGATTAAAATCAGCCAGGCATTTTATTTCATAAATATCTCTGTCTAGTAATTTCAAAAAATAATCTTTTAGTTAATTCCCTCAGCACAGAAGCCTGCAGCCTACACCCAGGTGAAAAGTTTTATCCACAATGACCTGTCATGGGGACAGACAAGCACTTGCTGAAGAAGCAAGTTCTCATTATTAATTAGTAATTCATTATTGCATGGTTGCAAAGAAACCTTATGACCTGTCAAGACTTAAAATGGGCACAATCATCAATGTTTCCATCATTTCAGAATAGGAAACAATTTCAGTCTAAAGTGCATGATTTCAGGAATGTATTTCTAGATGCATCTATTTTTTTTACAATATTTATTGAAAGACAAATTAAAAAAAATAAAAATAGCCACTTTTAACCTAAAATGATTACTTTTTTCTGCTATTGACAAATAAGTAGCATTTACTACAAAATCAACATTTCTTATTCATTGCTATGAACATAAATTTATTTGAAGTCAAACAGCAAAAGTTTAAACTCATTTCATTGAATTTTAACAAGAATGTAAAAATGGAATAATTTTTGTTAAACATGGTATATGTTTAGCAGAGTCAAAGCAAATGAGAATTTAATGACTACTGAGAAAATAACTAATTATAATCATGTGGAATCCTAACATAGGAGTAGGATATAAGAAATAATAAGGGAAACATTTTTTATACATAAATATTAGGGCAAGTGTTGCAATGAGAAAAATAAAGCTACTGATGATTGTATTTTATTATCAAATAAGGCATGATGAAAATGTATTCATCTGTTCTTCAGAGACTTTAAAACCTAAAAATAGTACAACATCCCCCAAACTTCTAAAAACAAAGGATAAAAATTATTTATATTGATATATAATGATGTATTACTTGAAATTAATTTATAAGCATATTATAACATTTGATAAACAGAGTCGAACACATAAAACCAGTTTTAACTATCAAAAAATCATTAATTGAGTTTTGCCTGTAAAATTCCAGTGAAACTGTTTCTAAGCCACTAATCCAATGGCTCTATTGGTCCATGGCCTATTTGAGAATTTTTGTTTTTCTTTTCACTCCCTTTTGAAATGTTCTCTTCCTTTGGCTATGTGGGCACCTCTGTGCCCTGATTGTTTTCCTCTTCTCTGGTCTTCTTTACCTGGATCCTTTCTTTCTCTACCTTGTGTTCCAGGTGTCTATCTTCATGTTACTCATTCCAACTAGTAAACTCATTTTTAACTTATAAATGTCAGAATCTACACCTCTGGAAATCCTCTCTACTATCTGAAACTCATCATTTCAAAATTGAGCACATTCTTCTCATAAAAATGTTTTCCTTGTCCTTAATTTATTTATCTTTATAGTGGCATCATCACTTTAACAGGCTTTCTCAGAAAGAAATCTGAGCCAGCGAGATCCTTCTAATCCTCTCCTTTCTATACTCCTCCAGAAAATATATTTCTGAATTCTCACAATTCAACTTCAATTCCTTTTCTTGAATTCATTCTTTCTTTTCTGAGCCCATATGATGTCAGATCTTCATTCAGTCTATTTCCTCAACAATTCTGATATTTATTCTATCTCCTTGTTTCTAAACTTTGCCATTTCCATTATTCTTGGAGTTTCCTCTTTCTAAAATGTATACCAGGCCATAAAACTACAAAATCTCTCCTTTCTCTGAAAAATATACAGACTTCATTGAGGACATTTAATATTCTTGAAATCTACCCTCCACCTAACTATTAGTTTCATCTCCTAACACTCCCATTCCTTTTACCTTTGTTACCTTACATTAGAGGACCGTGCAAGCTGAAGTCTATCTCCATGCCTATGTACATGGTCTTTTTTTTTTTTCGAGATGCCCTTTAAATTTTTCCCACCATGTTAATTTCAAATGATTATTTAAGATTCAGTTTGTAAAACTGCACTAGTTATAAAAAAAAAATAAGATTCAGCTGAAGTTTTTTAAATCTGTAAAGACTTCTCTTAAGAAAGTTAATCATTCCCTCCCATTTGCTATCATATTACCTTGCCCATTTCTTTATTATTGTATTATGCTGCATTGTATTTATTTGATTATACATGAAGAGTTCCTACCACTAAACTTCGATTCCTTGAGGAAATGGTCCATTTCTTCTTATCCTTATATTATCAGTGTCAAAAATAAGCACCAAATATACATATCTTAAATGAGTTGCTTGCATTCTTTTGCATAGTACTTTGGTGTTTGACAGGCCTATATTCAAATTTCAATCTGACACTTAGTTGCGTGATTTTAATTACTTAATTTGTCATAGTCACGCTTTCCCCATCTGAAGATATTGGTACCTACTTTGTTGATTTGTTTTGAGGATTGACATTGTATAATGCATGGAAAACATTTAGCACAGTGTCTGACACTTACTAAATATTCAATGAATTGTGCCTGCTATTATCATAGGGCTTCAGTTGAATAGAAAAGGAAGTATAGACAGATGAAATATAATGGCTTAAGAAAAAAAATTAGGAGTCAAGGGAATGAAAGCTTAATTAAATTAAATGAAACTTTAGGTAGAAATATAGGAATTAGAGAACTGGAAAAAAAAGGAGGTTTTAGTGAAAGAGTAGTATGTTATATTCTGTCGACAGTTTGATATTCTGCTCTAGAGCATTGCATTTTGCTGAAAAGATTTAATACATAGTCAGGAGTAAAAGAAGAGGAAATGGATTGTAAGTACAGATGATCAGAGTTGAAATGAACAAGGAATGAAATGCTATGATATTGTATTGTTATATTTGGAAATTTAGATATTAAGTGATTGCCAGAGTAATTTCAGATGCCAGGTAGGCCTTGGGTTAAGAGGAATGGTGTGAATCAATCACCAGATTCTTTAAAACATGTTCAGGAGTGACCAAGAGATTGGTAAAGGATAGTGATGAGATTGGGGTAAAGGATGATTTATACAGGATGGGAGACCAGTCAACCGGAAAGCTAGATTTCTGACTCAACCATTTGCTTTTGTGAAACAAGGGGCATGGGAAGGTAAGCACCTAACCTCTATTCCAGAGCAGAGGTTGGTAACCAAGTCTGACCTGCTGCCTGTTTTATAAATGAAGTTTCATTGAAACACAGTTATACTCAGCAGTTCATATATTGTCTGTGGCTGTTTTTGTGCTGCAGTGGCAAACTTGACTAATTGTGACAAAACTGTACAGCCCAGAAAGCCTAAAATATTTATTATACTATGTGGCCTTTTATAATGAAAGCTTGCTGACCCATGCTGTAGAAGTTTGCAGGCTGACCAGCATGTTCTAATATATGCCAGGATTCGACTAATGCAAAGAATTGGAGAGCCATTTGCTGTCTAGCTGAGAATATGGAGTGAAGCTTACCATAGATAGTGGTTTTCAGAAGGCATGGTGATCACTGAGAGAGGTAAGAAAGGAAGCAGGGGAAATTGAATGGCTCCAGGAGAAGCAGCATTGAGCAATATGGGAATAAAGGTTCACCAGAAAGTGTTCAAACTGAGAAGCTTATCTCTGGAACAGTGACTGAGGATTTCTAAGCATGATCAAGGAGGACTCATGGGATTTTATAACCTCAAGGTTCCCCCCCCCCCCCAAAAAAAAAATAAATCTTGGTGTCAGGTTCTATCAGAGACAGTGTAAGCTAAAGCCTCCGGTGATGCCAGAAACTTGATGATGCAGCATTTGGCCAGCCAATAATGGAGAAGCTCTGCTTGACATTACAAGCTTTGAAATATCACAGGATGCACAGAAGCAAGTCTACCAGAAAGAACTTAAAAACCCCTAGGCTACAAGGCCTTTCATGTCCCAAGGATTACTAGACCACAAATTAAAAGTGAAAAAACTCACTGCATATGAACAAGCTCCCACTTCATTTCACAATACAGTATTCTAGATAGATGGTTGATAGAATCATCTCTCTCTATATATGCAGAATTTTATATATATATATACACACACACACACATATACACGCACACATACTTTTTTTTATTATTTTTATGTATTTAGGGGGTACAAGTACAGTTTTATAACATGGATAGAGTGCACAGTGGTAAAGTCTAGGCTCCCAATGTAACCATCATTCAAATTGTGTATATTGTACCCATTAAGTAATTTTTTCATTTGACATCCCCTCCATCCTTCCAAGTCTCCAATGTCCACCCTTCCACTCTCTATGACAATGTGTCCACATTATCTCCCACTTATAAATGAGATCATGAGACGGTTGACTTTCTGTTTCTGAGTTATTTCATTCAACATAAGGACCTCCAGTTCCTGCAAAAGGCATGATTTTGTTCTTTTTTTTATGGCTGAATAGTATTCCCTGTGTGTGTGTGTATGTGTGTGTATGTATGTGCAATATCACATTTTCTTTGTTTAATCATGCTTTTTCAGGTAAAGAATTTTATTTGGAACATTTCAAATGCTAAATTCTTGAACTACACATTGTTACTTAGAACAAAGGAAAATAACATGTACTATTTAAAATATAAAATGCTCATTGTCTCTCTGTGTGGTTACAATAGCCTGCTTACAGTTGTCTATCTGACATTCAAACTATTTGGAGCTCATGTGAACTGATCTGTCAAAACTCAGCAGAATATTTATTATCCGTGCTACACACATTAATTTACTTATTTACCACACATTCCAGACCTCTGTCACTACATTGTAATAGTAGTTGTTGATGTGACAGGGTAAAAAGTAAAATGAATCAATTTTAAAAGGTTAATTATCTGTGGTGTGAAACTGATAATAAATTATACCTGTATATCCATCAAATATATCTATGAGCACAAGAAGTGTGTCAGGGGCAGCAAATTGAAATTCAGAGGTATAGAAACACAGTGAATAACCTTGGGATGATGCATAAAGATTTGTATTTAGTTTTCACTTAGGGCCTAGTTAATTCTAGAGGAGAAAATGACAATACAACGTGTTAAGTAATTACAGCAATAGCAATAAAGTGCTGCCAAAGGGAATGAGCAAGACTTCACAAAGAAGCAAATTTGTGTCTTAAGAAAAATGAGTAGAAGAGAGCTGGTGTCTGGCTTGCCTTACTGTTACCATAATAATACCAGGAGGAAAATAAGAATGTGGAAGTCATGTTATTTTTCAAAGGCATCATTGATTTCGAATTATTACTCAATCTCAGATATACATTTGTGTTGATACAAATACTTATTTACTTTTCTTTATTTCATTCATTCCTTCTTTAGTCCCTTTATCCTTTCTTTTGAAAAGTATTTATTGAACTACTACCATGTGCAAAACACAGTAGTAAGTTCTGGGTAAACAAAGATGCAATCCTTAGAATGTTTACTGAGGTGGAGAGACGGGACAGAGGGACCAAAGCAATTCCTGGGGCAATGCTAACTCAGAGATGGGCACAGGGATGGTGTTAATATAGAAATTACCAGAATTGCTAAGTGGGAAAGTCTTAATTAAGGGGACAACTTTTATAGAAAATTCATAAAAATATAGAGAATATTAGATGTTCCTTTTAGGATAAATCTTTGGTAGTAACAAAACTGCCAGAAAATTAAGGCAAGGAAAACTTTTTGTTTGCTGCAACAGCAATGGAAGCAGTAAAGATTTTCAATTTTATTGCACAGACTTCAATATGGAGAAGGAATTAGTTTAGCTAATCTATTTTGTTTTTAAAGGGTTACAAGATTAATGCAAGTATCCCATTGAAAAAACAAATTATTGCTGACACATAAAGCCTCTTCCAACACTGACAGTCTGTTAGTTAATAACTATTTGAAATGTTAAAAACAAACAATATTAAGTTTTGCCTGAGTTTATGCAGTGCTGAGGACAACTTTTTTCCCCCTCAGATATTAGAATATGTTGTGTCAGAAATTTCCCTTTGGCCAGGCATGGTGGATCACACCTGTAGTCCCAACTAGTCAGGAGGCTGAGGCAAGAGGATCACTTGAAGTCCAGGAGTTTGAGGTTGTAGTCAGCTATGGTGATGCTGCTGTACTCTACCTGGGGTGATAGAACGAGACTCTGTCTCAAAAAACAGAAAAGAAGAAATCTCTCTTTGATTTCCCTAAGACATTTTATCTTATCTTGTTTTTAAAAATAATTAACTTCAAATGCATATTTTCTGATCGTTTTGGCCAATACTTATAATGTAAAAAGATAAATTATATTGCTATGCTAGTTCAATAAGGCAGAAAAAAAAGTGATAGTATTTTGCTTGTGTATTTTTAAGTTTAAATATAGATTATTTTAATGTTCTATTCAGTAATGTTTTTGGAGTTGCTTTTATCGGACTCAGTTATTTATAGCAGGCTGAAATCAGAAGAACAAAATCTTCCTATAGAGGAGGAGCAGGCACTGAGTATAGAAACTGAGTGGCAGATGCTGAGATGAAGGGCAGTCTAGAGGACAAAATGTAAAATTCAAGATGTGTCCTGACATTGGAGTTTTAGGAGGGCATAGAAACAAATTCTAGAAGCTGCAGCATTCGGAAGTCCGGCAGAACCACCTGAGAGACACCTGTCAGCAGGTAGTTTGCTGGATTTCAGGCACTGGCCTGAGTTTTAAGGTTGAACTTTAACTCCCTGCTGTAAACCTGGACGAGCAAGGCAAACCACAGCGCCAGACGCTCTGGGGTCAAAGGCATGTAACAAAGACTTTTTAGGCACAAGCAACAATCCAAAGATCAAGTTGCCAGATGTAGCATATTAGAAACGCTGAGTTTAAAGACAAGCAGTACTTCAATGATAGCAAATGTTATCCCAAGGATGTGAAAAAAAGGGTACTCTTGTAAATGTAAATTGGCGCAGTCAATACGGAAAGCAGTAAGGAGGGTCCTCAAAACATTAAAATTAAAAATAGAATCATCATGCAATCCAGCAATTCCGCTGCTGAATATATATTCAAAGAAATTGAAGTAAGGATTATGGAGAGATATCTACATTCCCATGTTCAGCATTATTTACAATAGGCAGGATATGGTAACCTGAATGTCTACTGACAGATGAATAAAGAAAATGCGGCTGGGTGTGGTGCCTCACACCTATAAGGCACTTACAGGAGGCCGAAGCAGGAGGATCACGTGAGGCCAAAAGTTTGAGACCAACCTGAGCAACATAGTGAGACTCCATCTCTACAAAAAAATTGAAATATTAGCTTGGTGTGGTGGCATGCACTTATATTTTCAGCTACTTGGGAGGTTGAGGTGGGAGGATAGCTTGAGCCCAGGAGTCTGAGGTTGCAGTGAGCTATGATGGTTCCACTGCACTTTAGCCCAGACATCAGAAAGAGACCCTGTCTCAAAAAAGGAGAAGGAGAAGAAATGGTATATACATATAATGAAATATTAATTAGCCTTTAAAAAGAAGTAAACCTGTTATTTATGACATGGATGAACCTAGAGAACATTATACTAAGTTAAATAAGCCAGACACAGAAGGACACACTGCATGATCTCACTATTATGAGGAATCTAAAATAGTCAAACTCATAAAACCCGAGATTTGAATTGTGGTTACTAAGGGCTGCAGGGAGGGGGAAAATGAGAGGCTTCAGTCAGATTGTAAAGTGTCAGCCATGCTATATGAATAAGTTCCAGAGATCTATTGTATAACATACGGCCTATAGTTAATACTATTTTGTATACTTAAAAGTTTGCTTACATGTGAAGATCTTATGTTGTGCTCATAACACAAAAGAAAAAAAAAGAAAGAAAAATAAATAAAGGAGGCTGGAGGAAACTTATGGATAAATTTATGCCTTTAATTGCAGTGATGGTTTTATGGGTGTATATTATCTCCAAACTCATCGAGTTGCATACATTAAATATGTATAGCTTTTTGTATGTCAATCATACCTCAAAGAGTGTATTTTTATTTTTTTAAAGTAAAGCAGTAATGCATTAATTAGGAGCTTAGTCTCTTTGGACTATGATTTTTAATTCCTTCTGTTTTTCCCTTCTCTGTCAAGTCCAGGTGTCTGACAAAGGGAGTTAGACAAAAAGCTCAATCAGAAGTAGTAAATGAATGGTTACTAGAATTAACTCAGATTTGAGTATTTTAAAACAATATTTCTAAGTTTTTAAAATTTTTAAATGTTTAAGAAAAATTCAATTCAATTATTCATTAATAAGCATTTGTAGTGCTTACACTGTGTACCAGTTACTTATTAAGTGCTGAAAATAACAAGATAAATAAAACATGACATCTGCCCTTGAGGATCTCATAGTCTAGAGGACAAATAGACCTGGTAAAGTGTAATGCAGTAACATGAGTTCTATAATATTACCACAAAACAGATGCATAACACTCAGTTTTCTAAAGTATACCTCTTGCTCAGAAACTCTAAATATTTTCCATATCTCCCTATCAATAACTGAATGAAAGACTATGCTTTACCTTACGTCAACCCCCACACAACTAACACTCATCTGCAATTTCCACAAGAATTCTCCCCTTTACTTAGTACTCAAACTGACTTACCTGTCAACTCTCAGGCATGATTCATTCTTTTCTGCACTTCTATTTGTGCAAATGGAATTCCTTTCAACCTGAAATTTCTACTTTTCCCTCTCCATCTTTCAAAGTGATTTAAGCCCATCAAAATATGGTCTTCTCCATGGAGCTTTTACTGAATTTTCCAGACAAAGGCAATTTCTCCTTCCTTTAGACAGGAATAATAAATCCCATGTTTCACACTAACTGCTTTATAAACATTGAGCACTGACAAGAATTATATTTGAATTATCTCTATTTGACCCCTATTACTAGATCATAATTTAGGGATTTAGGGAAGAAACCATATCTTGGTGTCTTAATTATTTTATATGTGTCTCACAGTGCCTAACCCAGAGTTGAATGTTTAGTAGGCACTCAAAAAATACCAGAAATTCCTCAATATACTATAGTCTCTCCAAATAGAGTTAGCCTCCATATTCACAATGAGAATTTTACCAATAACATTATTTTGCCCAAGAATAATATGTATGCACTTATTAGTTAAGACTGAAGTCCCTACCCCCAGGGCCATGGACTGGTTAGTAACTGGGCTGCACAGCAGAAGGTGAGCAGCAGTATGAGCAAAGCTTCATTTGTATTTACAGTTGCTCACCATCACTCACATTAATGCCTCCTGTCAGATCACTGGTGGCATTAATTGCAGGAAAACAAGCTCAGGGCTCCCACAGATTCTGCATTATGGTGAGTTGCATATTATTTCATTATATATTACAATGTAATAATTATATTAAAAAATGCACAATAAATGTAATGTGCTTGAATCATCCCGAAACCATCCCCCTGCCCCAGGTCCATGGAAAAATTATCTTACATGAAACCAATTCCTGGTGCCAAAAAGGTTGAGGGCCACTGAATTAAGTGTATAGGAGATAGTCTAATAACTAGTTGTTGTGCTTAATTTATTAAACAGTTACATTTACATATTTAAATCACATTTTAAATAATAATCAAGAAATAGCACATTTTTACCTCTCATAATGCATGAAAAACTTAAACTTTTATATTAAAGCACAGCAACAATATTTGTATCTTCTCCAGAGCTACATTTATAATCATCATTATCATCTTCTAGGATATATCAACTTTACCGCAATATAAGAATTTTTTTGAATATGTGATTCTTATAATCTCTCGAAATTTTATTTCAAACAATATAATCCATTTTCATATCTTCCAGTCTTTTTTCTTTCATTTTACCTGTGAGTGTCTACTCATAATATCAATATCATAAGCATCCACTATATATTTTTAATTAATCAACTTTTTTTCTTAAAGCAGTATTATGTTTACACAAAAAAATGAGAATTACAGAATTCATATCTAACCCCTCACTCTCTCTAGTTTCTGCTATTATTAACATCTGGCATTAGGATAGTACATTTGTTATAATTGATAAACCAAAATTGATATATTAATAACTAAATTCTTTAGTTTACATGTGGGTTCACTCTTTATGTTATGCATTCTATAGCTTTTGTGTTTTATTTTTTAATTTACTTTTTTTAAAGCAGTTTTAGATTCACAGCAAAAGTGAGCAGAAGGTACAGAGATTTGCCACATACTCCTTGTCCCACACACGTATAACCACCCCCATTATCAACATCCTCCACCAAAGTGATATATTTACTACAATTGATGAACCTACGCTAACACATAATTATCGCCCAAAGTCCACAGTTTACATCAGGATTCACTGTTGGGGTTGTACATTCTATGATTTTTTTACAAATGCATAATGACACATACTCTCCATTACAGTATCATATAGAACAGTTTCACCGTCCTAAAAATTCTCTGAGCTCCACTTGTTCATCCCTCTCTTTCTCCCCCTGAAACCTGGACAACCACTGATATTTTTACTGTCTCCATAGTTTTGTCTTTTCCAGAATGTCATATAGTTGGAATCATATAGTATGTAGCTTTTCCAGATTGATTTGTTTCCCTTAGCAATATGAAATTAATATTCTTCTATGTCTTCCCATACCTTGATAGCTCATTTCTTTTTATTGCTGAATAATCATCCATGTATGTAAGTACTACAGTTTATTCATCCATTCACCTATTGAAGGACACATCTTGACTGCTTTCAAGTTTTGGCAATTATGTATAAAGCTGTAAACACTTGTGAGAAGTTTTTTGTGGGGGCATTAGTTTTCACTGAAATATATATTTATATTATAATGGAATATATATAATTGTGAGATCATACTCCCAGGAATAATAACTGAATTTGATTTAATGTGTTTACATTTTTTAAAACAATATTCCCTGTTGGTCTCAATAAGTCTATGGACCCAACATTTAGTGAAGTTGTTCATGGCTATGGAGTCTTCAAGTCGGAGTCAGAAAGTTTAAAACTTGTTAGCTGATGTACCGTTTACAAGTTATATAATCTCACATGAGATAACTTTTCTGTATATTAGTTTATCTATATGTAAAGTGACCATATTTCAGAGTTGTTGAGAGTATTAATGGTAAATGGTATCTGTATATATTTAAATAATTTGAATAATAAATTGGAAAATGAGGCACATGTAAAAATTCCTGGCATACTCTTCAAAAAGAGCAGGCTTGGAGCATGCAGTACATCATTTTTAAATCAATATGAATGATAAAAGCTTGCCTCTCAGAGGCCCAAGAAAATACATGGGTTTGTATAACTAAGCTATCTAAACCTTACTGTGCAAAGTTCCACAACATTGATAGATGTGCATTCACATATAATTACATACTTAGTTTGTACCAGAAATATGCAATTTACTAATTATAAAATCATACACATGCTTCAATCCTCAGAGTATTGTATAATCCTTGGAAAAGTAAATTTTCCTGGATTTTTAAAGTATTTTATTAATATATTAGTTAAATTTATATATAATGAATTCTTTCATTAGTTATTTTATTCCTGTACTACAAAAGAGACTCATAAAATGGCATCTTGAGAAGGAGTTCTATGTGGCAGAATGGAAAAAGTTTGGTTTCTTTAGCCATGAGCTAGAGCTGTATCCCAGCTCAGTGATTAACTAGCTATTTAAATTTGGCAATTGATTTAATCTTTCTAAGTCTCAATTTCCGTCTATGTAAAATTGAGATAATAATTCTTATCTTTCTGGGTTATTTCACGAATGGCAAGCGATATTTGTAAAGTTCCTGACTCATATTAAAAGATCTTTAAATAGTAGCTCTTGCTTGGATCCCTTTATCTAAATCCTTTATCTGAGCCCTTTCCAGCATTCTATTTTTCAGTAAGAAATGTAAGTGGCTTAAGAAAATTGACTCATACATTAGACTTTTTAAAATCAAATTTTCCTGCATATTCTGTGACTTAATCTTCTAAACCTAAGTGTATCTTATACATCATCACCGGGAATGAAATATATAAGAATAAATTGTCAAAATTACAGAATTGTTTTCATATTATTGAAATTTAAAACATTTGGTTAGTTCTCTAAAAATAAAAATTAATAATATAAATCTTTTGTCATATTCCACTGTTGACAGAGCTCTTTTAAAAAAACCTTTTGAAGTAGATAAGGAGATATTATTAATACCACATTACAGAAGAAAAAAATTGAGACTCTTAAAAGGTAAAGTGATTTAGTCTGTTACATAATCAGTATGACAAGACAGCTCATCCTCTGATATTCATCTCATCATGCTATGTCATCTCATATAAATGGCACACTGTTGGTCCTCTAACTTTTGAATTTATTAATAGCATAATTTTATATACATATTAAGTTAAATAATTTATTTTAAAATAAATGTGTTATGATGATTATAGTTGCTACATTTTAGTAGTGTATGTCCCTATTATCTAACAAAATTCTCAGGAAATATTTGTAAAACTAAATGAACAATTTTTATTCTGTACATATATAGAATTGAATATGAAACTATATAAATGTAACTTATCAAAGATTGAAGGAGTAGCCTATAAACCAAAAACTCCTTGAGAAATAGTCACCAGTTGCCTGCAAATAGAATAGTATAACATTAAAGACAAAGTTGGATTATTTCCCGTGGCACTGACAGTGTGGAGTTAATAGCAGATAGCCTGTGAAAATAGAAGCAGTCATCATGTGGTGATATAACAATATAAAGAGAGAGCTGGATTTACATATAATTTCACAAGAAAAATGTATCTACCATGATTAAAATATAACTTTGTTATCTTATGATTTTTAAGATCTTTCAAGTTTAAAGAAACAGAAGCTCAACTTCAACAATCCCAGGCAAAAAAGACATCATTTATTGAAAGGATATTGGGTCATGTTATGGAAAACCAAATCAGAAAAAAAAAAAATAGGACTGTATCCGGACTCCAGGAACACTAAGAACCAGTCACTCAAATGATGTCAGGGACTCTTGGGCTCTAGTATCTGTCTCTTCTTAAATGCTTATATTATTTTTCCCTTTTATTTTTCAAGCAAACTTTCTCCCCTTAGCAGCAAAGTTGACTACAAGCAGTTTTTAAGTTTCACATCTTACAATTTAAGAGAGAGAGAGAGAGAAAGAGAGAGAGAGATTAATTGCTGCTGCTATCACTGGTTCTAAGTCCAAAAATTTTGAAGAAGGAAATCATTTGTTAAGCTTGGGTTATGTGCCTCAAAATGGATGAACAATTGTGAGCAGAGAGATAGGGTCTTATAAAAGCCAGAAGAATTCATAGACCATAGACCATTGGAACTACAAGACACATTAAATATCACTTTTCTAATGAATTCATTTTATAATTAGTCAACTGTGATAGCTAGTGTTCAGAGACTTGCCCAAGGGACAAAACCTGGATTGAAATAAGCCTCTAGTGGTTTTTTAATACTTAAAGGTATTAAAGGGACAATGAAAGTGGATGAAGAAAGAAGAGAGGGAAATAAAGTAGAAGAAAGGAAAAGAAGGAGGAAGAAGAGATGAAGGGGGGAAGAAAGAAAAAAAGGAAGGAATATTGAAAAGAGAAAAGAAAAGAAAGGGAAAGAAAAGGAAAAGGCAGCTCCCACTGTGATCATATTGATGGAATGAGTGGGAGAAGTTGTATTATAAGTGACTGGGTGTTGAGAAACAGTGCCATACTTGCCCGTTATAGGAAATAAACTATGACTTATGTGTTATGCATAGCAAGTAGAATCAATAAATGTTTATATTTGGTTTAAATTGTCAGATTATTTTACTCAATTTCTCTCAATTTTGAAACAGATGTGCTCCTCATTTTCACTTTTCACTCATCTTCCCCCCCCTTTTTTTTTTGAGTAGGGATCTGTAGGGCTGCTTCTCAAAAAACTAGTTCTTGTCTGAAACAAATTCTTTGGTACCATCACAAACAAATTCTCGGTACCATCACAAATTCTTGGTACCGTTATTTTGTTCTGCCTAATTTGGAATATCAATGTAAAATTGAACACTTACTACAACACACCTCCATTGTAATAAGTTTTAAACAGGCATAACTCTTCATTACAGATATAAATTAAGCTATTGCTAGCAATATCTTTAGTGACTCCTTGGTATACTAAATAATTACTTGAATTATTAAAACACAGTCTTAGAAAGATGTGTCTGTTTTAACCAAGTCATCTTTAAAGGTGTGAACTTTGGAAATAGCACTATTGATATATTGTGGTATTTTTCTTGAAGCCATTTGAGTATGGTGAATGATTTATTTAATGACATTGACTTCTTGCTTACTAAGTGCCAGGCAGGTGCTTAGGAATGCAATGGAAAATAAGATAATTCTTAGAGAATTAGTCTAATTAAGGGGAAAAGCCTTGCAAAAGGCAATTACAGACTTCTGTTAATGGCAAACTAAATATTTTGAACCAATTTTCCTGAAGAGAATAACACAAAAGCTGAATAAAATATACGAAACATTTTCTTAAGATCATCATATAACTAATAAAGTAGGAAATAATTACAGCACCAATATCTGGAAACAAACAGACATCCAGAGAGAAGAACCTGTTTTTTTTTGTTTGTTTGTTTGTTTGTTTGTTTTTTAGCTTCAGCTCCTTTATTTACCTAGATTCACTGATTTTTTTTTTTTGGCATATTATGGGGGTACAGATTTTAAGGTTTCACGAAATGCCCATTTCCCCCCCTCCCCCTAAAAGTCTGAGTCTCCATCATGACCATCCCCCAGATGGTGCACATCTCACTCATTATGTATGTATATACCCACCCCCCTCCCCCCTCCCACCTGCCCAATACCCTATTACTGTAGCACCTATGTGTCCACTTAGGTGCTACTCAGTTAATACCAGTTTGCTGGAGAATATATCTGGTGCTTGTTTTTCCATTCTTGGGATACTTCACTTAGTAGTATGGGAAGAACCTGGTTTTTTAAATCACTTCTTCTCTGTAGGCATTTGCCAGTCTAGTATGGGTGTCTGACAAGTTGAGCAGCACTTTTGGAATTTTCCTGGGCCTATGGTGAACTAAACTGGAAGCAGGTGTCACCAAATAGGGTGGCTGTGGTAAATCCCCTGCGATTGAGGTTGGAACCAGAAGAGACATACACTAGGTCTAAGGATGTATCAGAAGTAAAACAGCTGGTTTGAGTCATTTAGGTCAGTAGGCCCCAGCCTTTCTGACACCAGGGACCGGCCTCTTGGAAGGCAGTTTTCCCATAGATAACTTCCCAGGAGTTAGGGTGGGCCGTCAGGATCTTGGCTCCACCTCAGATGTTCAGGTACTGGATTCTCGTGGACAGCGCAACCTGGATCCCTCCTCTGCCCAGTTTGCAGTGGGGTTCTCGCTCCTATGAGGGTCTGATACTGCTGCTGATCTTGGGGAGGTGGGGTGGGGGGTCCGGCAGTGATGCGAGTGATGGGGAGAGGCTGTGGGTGTAGGTGGGTCTTCACTCGCTCGTGCTCTGCTTGCCTCCTGCTGTTCACCCGGTTCCTGGCGGGCTACAGACCCGTGCCAGTCTGGGGGTTGGGGACCACAGAGTTGGGTGGCCAAGAAAATGTCAGTTCATGAAGTTGGGGTAAAGCAACAGAAATGATCAGATATGGTGAAAAATTTAAGTGAATACTGACTATATAAAACAATCATATATTGTGTCATGGGGTTGAAAATATGTACATGATTATAATAAATGAAAAATGCATATACTTTGAATGGGGAGGTGTTCTGAAGTGCTTGCATCATCTAGGAAGAGGGCATTTATCAATTAACCCAAGTACATGTTATAATCTCAGAAAAACTATAGTAAAAGAAGTATAAATGTTAAGTTAACTTGGGGAAAAATAGAAAATAATCTGAGTCTAAAAGAAGGCAAGAAAACAGAAAAATGTATGAGACTAGATAAGACAAATAAAAAAATGCAGAGCAAGGTTGTAGATTTAATGCCAATTTTTTTTAATTTAATGTAAATAGAGTAAATACGCTAATTAAAATACAGTTATCCACCTAGATGAAATATAAAACTCAATTTTATATGTTTAAAAGAGATATATGGGGACGTTGATACTTTGAGATGGGAGTCTGCCAGCCTCCTCATTTGCTGGCAAATTAGTAAACTCCTCTTTCTTTCTCCTCAAAAAAAAAAAAAAAGATATGTGTAAAAAAATTCAGAGAGATTGAAAGGAGAAATGGGAAAGAAGATATGAAAACATTTTCCTTTATTGGCATATATAGAATGGAACACTTAATAGAATAGTGCTTATATAATTCTGCAGAAGGCATATTATTTTCATTTCTCCAAGGAAACTTAAATAGCAATTAGTCACATACTGGTCATAAAGCATATTCATCAAATTCAAAGGACTGAAATCATACAGAATGTTTCTTAACTACAATTTAATTGAGCTAGAAATTCACAGCAAGAACAAGCCAAAATAAGAAAAAATAAATAAAGCAAAAACTATAAAATTTCTATATGTACAAATTAGGCAACTCACCCCTATATAACTCATGGGACTATTAATAAAAATCACAATAGAAACAGGAAAATATTTTGAATTGCATTACAAGGAAACTATTATATATTTAGTATTATACTTGGGGCACATAGCTAAAGCAGTACCTATAGACAATTTTGTAGCTTTAGTGCATATTTTAGAAAATAGAAACAATTGATGAAAATTAAATAAGCATTAATCCTCAAGAAATTAGGAAAGGAACCAAAAACTAAAAAATGGAAAAGGAAGGTAAGTAATAATAAAGATAAGAGCAGAAATTAATGGCATAGAAGACAAATATTTAATAAAGAAGATAAACAAAACTAAATGATAGCTCTTTACAAAAACTAATTAAATTGATAATGCCAATCAAGGAAAAAAAGATCATATCAGGAATGAGAAATGGACATTAATTTATATTCTGTAGACCTAAAAAGACAAGAGGATATTTTGAACAACTTTATAACAATACATTTTATGGACAAATTCCATTAAAAGATATAGCACTCCAAACTAATACAAGAAAAAAAAAAGAGAGAAAAATCCTGATGGTTTTGTGTTTATTAAAGCAATCCAATTCTTCATAAAATAACTTTCGTACATCTCAGTGTAAGGACAAACTAAAAATGGCACAGAAGAGAGAATTCAGAAACATAATGTCACCTGATTTTGGAAAAAAGGGACACTCCCTTATAGTGGGGGGAAAAGTGGTCTTCAAAATAAATGGTACTGGATCAGATAGCCAGCTGGATAAAAATATATTAATATTTGTCTTGAATTTTATCTCATACCATGTATAAAATCATTCCCATGTAACATTGCAGATGGAAAAGTAAATGTAAACACTATATTTTTAAAGAGGAAACCATAGAAAACATCTTATTGCCTTGACAACAGGCAGGAATTACTTTTTTAAAAAAAGGCATAAATCACAAAAGAAAAAATGATAAAATTGGACTATTTTAAAACTTAAAACTACTGTTTATCAAAAATACCCCATGTAGAGAGTGAAAATGACCAGGCATGGCAGCTCTTGCCTGTAATACCAGGTATTCAGGAGGCTAAAGTGAGAGGATTGTTTGAGGCCAAGAGTTTGAGACCAGTGTGAAAAACAGTGAGACCCCCATCTCTCCAAAAAGAAAAATTAGCCAGGCAGGGAAGCATGAACCTGTACTCTCAGTTACTTGGGAGGCTGAAGCAAGAGAATCTCTTGAGCCCAGGAATTTGAGGTTGCAGTGAGCTATGATGATGCCACTGCACTCTAGCCCAGGGAGATACAGCATGATCATGTCTCAAAAGAAGCAACAACAAAATAGACAAAAGACTGGAACAGATATTTCACCAAAGAGGAGATCCAAATGGCAAATATGTGAAATGATGCTTAACATATTTAGTCACTATGGAAATATAAATTAATACCACCATGCCAGAATGCCTAGACTGGATACTCTTCAGAAATGAGAATAAACAATGTACAGATATAAGCAAAAAATACAGATTAATTTTATGAACATAACTGAGCAAAAGGTAGACAAAAAGAGTACATACTCTGTGATTAAATTGCATAAAGTATAAAATTAAGCAAACCTAATCTACAGTTTTGGAAGTGAAGAGAGGGTTTGTATTTTATATACCTTCCCATTAGGTGTGGAATATGGACTGGAAGAAGTATTGAGATAGACATATTGAACCATACTTTTTTTTTTTTTATTTCGGCATATTATGGGGGTACAGACTTTAAGGTTTCAATAAATGCCCATTCCCCCCCCCCAAACCATACTTTTTGTACAACTATTTTTTTAAGTGTATATGTATCTTCCCACAAAGAAAGCATCAACTTCAGGTGACTTCACTACTAAATCCTACCAAATATTAAGAAAGAAGAGAAATCTCTTCTAAAGAATAGAAAAAATTGGGAATATCTTGCAACTTGTTTTACAAGATCAGCATAAACTTAATGCTAATACCAAACAAAAACATTAAGTGGAAAGAAATCAATGGGTAAGTTTCACTCATACACAGAAATGCAACTATTTTGAATTATTAGTGCACAAATCCAGCAATGCATAAAAAGCACAATATATCACAGTCATATTGGCTGCATTCCAGGAATGGAAGGTTGGTTTAATAACAAAAAAAATCAATTAATGTAATTTACTCTCTTATCAGAATAAAGCAGAAAAATCATGTACAGAAAAAGCTATTGATAAAATTTGACAATTATTTACAGTAAAGTACTCAGCAAAGTAGGAAAAGATGGGAACTTCCTTTTTCTAATAGAGGGGTTTTGCAAAAACTTATAGCAAATGTTATTATGAAATGTTAAAATATGTGTCATTGATATTAGAAACATATAATTTCCCATTATTATTTATTTCCCTTTCAAATTGTATTACATATCCTAGTCAAAACAGTAAGGCAAGTGAAAAAATTTTAAGGATTGAAAAGAAAGAAATAAAACTCTCATTAATTGTGGATAATATGATTATGTGTATAGAATAACCAATGAATCAACAGACAAATTATCAGGATTTATAATAAGTTTAGCAAGGATTTTGGTACAAGGTAATATAACAAAATTTATTTTATTTCTATAAACCAGCAATAAAAAAATAAAAATAAAAATTTAAAAGACACTATAATAGCATTGATATTAATATATCATATACCAAACAAAAAAATCTAACAATAGATCTGCAAGAATCTCAACACAGAAAATTATGAACCATTACTGAGAGATCTTTTATACATGTTTATAGTTATAGAAGATTTAAACAAAAGGAATGGTATATATGTTCCTGAATAGGACTTAATATTGTGAGATGTCAATTCTCCTCAAATTGAACTGTATGTTCACTGGAAAAATTTCAGTCAAAATCCTGGTTAGGATTTTGTACAAACCAATACATTGGTTCTTAAACTATATTGCTTTTGGTTCAAAAGATGGCCAAGAAAATAGATGATAAAGCCTCACTTCCCACAACTGAGCCAAGTTGTTGGATGTCTCCATAACTGGATCTGCCAAGTTCTTCATATCGCTTAGGACAGAAATATTGAAATGCAATTGGAAGATCTGGTTCTGGATGGGTGGCCACAAATGTTGGTTGATGGTTCCACAAAACTGTCCCACACGGAGGAATGAAGCCACTGTGTAAGTGTGATGGGAAACTAGAGAAATTGATCCCAAAAATCTCATTTAAAATTAACCAGAAAACCAAAATTTCTAAACACCTAAAGAAATGTAATGTTATGAAAGACAATATACTGAACACTCACAATTAAAATTTGTCCCATATAAATTCAATTTATAGAATAAATAGAGGAAAATTAAAATTACAATTCAAATTTTGGAAGTGAAAGCAGGGATCAAGTTATCTATCAAAGTCACTAGATTTTGTATGAACAATTCAAAGACTCTGAAAGATTTGGTTTTATTTAATGAGTCTGGGGTTGGGGAACATGTTTCTCTTTATGTTTAGGAAGTTTCTGTCAGAAAACACTTGGAAAGACAAAAATATACATCAGAGAGATCAAATGAGGTTGGAGTTTTGATTCAGAGGAAGAGATAAGCGGTAAGTTTGGGGCATATCAATCCCCCACAGAACCACCAGCCAGGGCCTAAAAACCGAGCCAGAAGTCAGAGTGCTACCTGCAAACTACCTCTCCTAGCCACCTAAACAGTAGAAACTTCTGGTGATTCAGCAAGAAGGCATTTACAGGTTGTCAGCAAAAATATCAAAAGATAAACAATATCAAAGGAAATTATTTGACCTGACACACAATACACCACTTTGTGCTGACACTTCCTTTGGTTCTCTTGTTTTTATAAAACCTTTTCTTTTATCTAGATCCCTCTTTCTGAACTACCTCATATCCCCCCAGAATATCAACCTCTTCATGACCATTCTCTTTTCCATGCCCTAACTTAATTGTGTTTCCACAATGATATTTGAATGAAATTCTTACTAACCATCCTCAAGTCTCAAGTCCATTGCCCCTTCCTTTTTACTACCCCTAAAAACAATCCAATTACAGTTGACTCTAGCAATTCATGTATCTTAATATTTATAGAAAAGGAACAGGAATCTCTGAATTCAAATAATACTTCCAGAATCACACAGTGGCCAAAACAAGATTGGAACCTAGGTTTTAAGTCCTAGCCCAGCATTCTTTCCATTAAAATGAACTTTTATTATTTAATTGGGTTTGCTGGCAAGAAGTTTAATACAGGGATTCCTATCAATGGACTGAAAGACAGTGTGCTGACGTGGAAATCTCTGTTGGTTATAGGAGGGTGGTAATAGGAAGTGTTGTCAGCTTCTGTCAAGACAAGCACAATAGCTTCTAGCTCAGCAACCCTCCCCACAAAGATGTCTATAGACTATGAGAAGGTGAATTAAACGAAAGTCTGCAAACTTGGAGATTACTATATTGAAGTCTTGATTAAATTCGAGGAACTCCCTGAATCCTTAAATATATTACATAAAGACAGATACAATTAGACAGGTATAGTTATTTTGTATCACAGAAAGAAATAAACCCTCAGTTCAATGCAACATTTTTGCAACCAGTCAGATCATAGTCTTTCCAGGAATTAATTTCTCTTTTGGGGTTATCTTTATAGCTCTGGAGTTTCAGCTCCAGTGTTCAAACACGAGTTAAAGTCTGCTGAGCTTATCTCATGTCTCTAACTGATAGGGTGGAAGGGTAGTAAACTTCAAAATGATCCTATTTATTTTTTCACAATGATCTTTGTTACAAACTAGAGGCCTATCTGTTTCTTGTAATTATTTTTTAATCTCTAGCTCTTCACTTTATTTTATTTTAATGGCTCCTTCTCTGGTTCTAAGAATGTCCTTCTCTAGATTTTTTCTCATGGTTGATAACCATGACGGTATCCGTGGTGCCTTCATGACTCATTTCTTTGACCAGAACTCATTGGTGCCTTGTAACCTGTGTTTGACTGATTCAGGATCAATAATTTTTACTTGAGCTGTTACTTAGATTGTCCTAGAGTGACCTAGCCTAATTCGCTAATTTTTGAATACTTGATTAATGGATTTAATTTGTTCCTTTCTTCTGTAGTCAGTTTTCATATTACTTTGGTTATCAGAGGATAAGACAGTCATGTGGACATTCTCATTGAAGTCCACTCCATCAGTGTCAGTGCCGGCTTCTGGCTCTGGGTCTGCATCTTTAACCTTTGTCATCTTGCAGAATCTTTCATCATCCTGTGTTATAGTCAGCTGGGAGTTTCAGGGCTCCACACCACCTGGACCATTTGAGTGCTCCAACTGAGGGTCCATTCACTAATTTATATAAAAATTATATATTAAGGTCCAACTTTGTTCCAGGAACCATGTAAGTTTGTAATGGAGTGTTGAAAATAAAACACAGGGCCTCTTTTGAGCAGATTATGATCCAGTTATGGAGACAGAATCATAAACAAATAAATAGAACATAAGTGAAAAGTTCCATAATAGTACTAGTGCTATAATATTATAGGTGAAGGAGTGGTCCATTCTGCAAGGAATTTAAGGAAGGAGTTCAGAAAAGAATCTTTCAGCTGGGTCTTGACAGAAGACAGGGACATGGTCTCTCATAGGATCTGAAATAGAAACCAAGTTTCAATGAATCTTATAAGCTATATTAAGTAAGTACTTTATGCTTCAGGTAACAGGAATAAATAAACTGATTTTTATTTTTTTTTATTTTTTCTTTCTGCTTCCTCAATTCATGGGATTTTTTTTTTATTTTTTTATTTTTTCTTTCTAAATAAACTGATTTTTAAATAGGAGAGAGAGATGGGCTGGTTACTCACATTGGTATCAGTGGGTGAGATAGGTTGGATGGGAAGGGAGGGAAGGAAAGGGGGGATGGAGGGCAGGGGAAGGAAAGGAAAAATAAGGGGAGGGAAGGGGAGAGCAGAGGGATATAAGAGTTTCCTTGCAATTTATTGATTAATACTGTTGCATTCTTGAATGAGTACAGGAAAAGGATGGGGAAGAGGAGCAGACTGCCTCTGACAGCCTTTTATTACTCCAAGATCTTGTTTGGACTATTCTTAGAGACAGCTTTCCAAGTCCTTTCTCACAGCCAATGGAATTTCACATTCTACCTCCTACATGAAAGCTTACATGGAATTTAGGCATGTGGTAGTTTTTCCTAGGGTCTCATCTGTTTTTTGACTCCTTTCCACTTCTCCCAACTTTCAATTCTATTTTATTTTATTTTTTTCATTTTAAGTTATTTATCTCATATGCACTTATATCTGCATTGCTATTGTTTTCATCAAATCTTATAAAAATGTAATTAATCTAACATTAAGAATATTTAGCACATGACAAGTGCTTATTAATTAGTACCTTGGATGAGGGTGTCCTAATGCCTAGAGGGTTTTTGAAGTTACTCTTTGGTGTCAATAACACTCACTCTGTTACTGTTTATCTAACAAAACAGGCACTTCCTCAGCACAGAGCATTTGTACTTGTTCCCTGTGCCTGGGTGGTTCTTTCCTCAAACATCTTCATAGTTCATTCCCTCATGGTCTCCAAAATCACCTTGTTCCTGAACACCCTATATAAAATAGCAAAGGCCACTGGTTACCTTCCTGCCATTCTGCCTTGCCCTACTTCTTTTTTCCTCCACAGCACTTATTGCCATCTGACATTCTATATATTTGCTTGTTTCTGGTAAGTCCTCCCCCACACTCTAAAATATAAGCTCCACAATGGCAGGAACTTTGTTTTGTTTACTAAGATATGTCCCCAGCACCAAGGACAGTGTCTGACTTAATGTAAATAATATTCCTATAAAATGCAGAGATAATAATTCCATATAAACAAACTAAAATCAGAATAAATTAATCAACTTGCTGAATATAACCTAACTGCAGCAATTATTATTATGACTATCATTTTAGTTCCATTTTTATGAACCTATGCTTTGACATATAGATTAGCTCTACTCATCACAGCAATGCTCCAAGATGGATATTCCAGACAGTTACATAGATCACTGAAGGTCAGCTGAGTCATGAGTAGAAGAATAATCTCCTGACAAAATAGTTATTTGTTATATTTGGATAGATGTTTCCTAGAAATTTACCTGTTGGGTTGCACTCTATCTGCCTTATATCACTTTGCTTTCTTCCACCTTCTGCTTATGTACTGAAGAAGTGCAGGATTATCATTGTATATTTGTCTATTGATTCAATGTATTTTAATCCTGTATGTGTTGCTCTTGAGACATAGGTGGTGTATTAGTTTCCTAGAGCTGCTGCTCTGATCAGGGCTCTCCAGAGAGAGAGAGAAAGAGAAAGAGAGAGATGAGAGAGAATTTTTTTAGGGGAATTGTCTTACATGATTATGGAGGCTTAGTCCTATGACAGGCCATCTGCAAGCACCCTGGGATGCCAGTGGCATGGCTCAGTCCAATCACAAAAGCCTCAGAACCAGGAAAGCCAATGGTGTAATTCTCAGTCAGAGGCTGAGGCCTGAGAACATGGGGGCCATTGATGTTAAGTCACAGTCTAAAGGCCAGAGAGCCTGGAGTTCTGACGTCTAAAGGCAAGAGAAGTGTATCCAAGCTCCAATTATGAGAGAGAGGAGAGAGAGAGAGAGAGAGAGAGAAATTCACTTTTCTTCTGCTTTTTTGTTCTATCCAGGCCCCCGGCTGATTAGATGTTGCCCACCCACATTGAGGATGGATTTTTTTCCACCACAAACTAAGTGGCTTAAAACAACGGAAACTTTTCGTTTCACAATTCTGTAGGCTAAAAAAAATCAAAGGTGTCAAAAAATCAAAGGTTTAAAATCAAGATGTTGGAAAGGCCATACTCCCTCTGAAAGCTGTAGGAGAGAATTTTCCTTGTCTCTTCCTAGCTTCTGATGGTGGTCAGCAATCTTTGGTGTTCCTTGGCTTGCAACTACATCGCTCCAATCTCTGTCTCTGTCATCACATTGTATTTTCCCTGTGTGACTTTGTCTTTGTGTGGCCATCTTCTTTTCTATGTGTGTGTTTGTATCCAAATTTCCCTCTTCTTATGAAGACATCAGTCATATTGAATTTGAGCTCACCCTAACTGACCTCATCTAAATTGCTTACAACTGCAAAGACCCAATTAACAAACAAGGTCACATTCATATATACCAGGGGCTAGGACTTCAGTGCATCTTTTTGAGGGGATATGAGGAAGCCCATAGCAGATGAGGAGCATCAGGAAGATGGGATTGGTAGTAATGGGTTTCACACACCAAGCTCTTTCTCAGTTCAGAGCCTTGCCATGTGTGATTCCCTCTGTTTGCGTTACTTTCTACCAAATCTTTGCTGAAGTTACAGTGGTGTACTGGAGCGAGCTCACACCAGCACAGGAGAGCCAACTGTTAGATTTTCAGAAGACAATTGCTAAACACTGAAATTATTTAAAATTAAATTATATAAACTTACAATTAATTATATTTAAAACAAAGGTAATAAATTCCAAAAAAAACTCACCACTTTTTAGTTATTTGGCTACACTTGACTATTATATCTTTAGGTTAGGTTTTCTCTTTAGGTTATTTGCTTCTATTATTAGGTTATTTGCATCATTAGATTATTTGCATATTTTGTAGAAATATAAATTATCAGTGTTCTTATCTCTCCCTAAGTGAGCATTCAGTGATATTGTATTGGTCGTTTGAAATTGGCCACAGAGGGAATATTTATAACACAAAAATCAGCTAACACTACCATTCTGGGCTTCTTTTCCATGGAAAACCAGCTGTTGAACATTTACTAGATACCATGCGTTAACTCCTGTCTTTTCATTAGGCCTCACTGTTGACCAGCTGTTCATAACACTCATTTAAATTGGACTTCTTTCTCCCATTATTCTCTTTCTTAGTTCTTTTTCTATTCCTTTTGGGACTGCTTCTTTGTAATTGTGCAGTTACATATATATATTTATTTGATTAATGTTTGTTTCTCTCACTAAATTAAGTTTCTTGACAGCAGAAACCATGACTTTTTTATTGTTGCTTACCTCCAGCACAGAAATATAGCATTTAGCATATAACAGGCACTTAACAAGTGTTCGTTAAATATTTATGATGCATCAGAGGAATGAATAAAAGACTGAAATGATTAGATAATATATCAGGTTTGCTGATGGAACAAAGTTAAGGCATGACTATAGGCACTGAATTTCAAGTTGTCTGCTAAGATGTCTAGTTAAGTTTAGATGAAAACTGAGAGAGTTAATCTTTTAGTTGGTATCTATTTCTCCTGCTACTTTGCACTTATGATTTAAGATAGTATGCAATAACAATCTAGTCAGATGCAGAGCACAATTGGAATAAAGAGAGATGTGTATGATATACCTAGTGAGAGGTTCCTAGAATGTAATAAATGTATTCTAATTAAAGAGTCTGGCAATTGAAGGAAGAAATGCAAACTGGCCTGTGACATCTACTTACCAAACATCCCAAGAATCCTTGGGGACCTCAATGTAAGGAGCTGCATGAGATAAAGATGGGCTCGCCATAGACATGAGAACAATAAATGCCTTTTATAAGAGGATAAATCAACACACCTGAGATGTTCTGGGGTACTCTAACCTGTGGGGTAATATAGGGACAGAAGAAGAGGTAAGCATTATTGCTGGCTTCCAGGCCACAGCTAAGAACCTACATATAAGCAGTATCAGCTATAGTTAGGAAGCAGTTTCTTCTAAACCCAGACTCAAAGCGTGGGATAATGGAAAGAATAGGAGTTTTGAAAGTAGACATACTGAGATATTAAAATTAACTCTTCATTTATTAAATGACCATCAGCATTAATCTCTCTGCAGTTTGGTTTCCACCTCTCTTAAATTTGGGTAACAATATAAACTTCATGAGGAGCTGGGGCTGCCAGGAATCTTTAAGGAAGTTTTGTGTGAATTAGCAAAAGGCATCCACTCTGAGTTAATCCAATCCTTCCAGCTAGTGACTTGGCAAGGAAGTGGCCCTTTTGTATAAAGAAAAAGTTATCTCTTCCATCTGGTGGTCATCCTCAGGGTACAAGACTATTTGCCTCCAAATACAGGAAGAAAACTGCATAGTCATTCTGGATCCTGGAGTTGAGGTAAAGATTAAACAAGATCTTATATTAAAACATCAAGCTTTGTCTAAAACATAGACAGCTGTCACAAATGTCAGTTTCTGTCCCTAAAAATCTCTTCTCCTTTTCGTCCCTCCCTCTCCTATCTCCTCCATACCATTATCAGGTAGGATCTCCTTGCCCTTGGAGACAAGCTAGCTCAGCTAGCTTTAAATTATTACAGCTATACAATATGCTTTCATATTTTAGAGCTATGTTCCTTCTCATAACTCTTATTTTACTGAAGATTTTTGGATATTCTGAGGTTTTTAATTTTTACAGAGTTCATTTAAAAACAACTTGTCCAAACTTTTTTTAAAAAAAAAAACCCATGCATTTAGATATCTATATCTAAATAGATAGATATTCAGCTACAGTTATAGATACAGATATAGGTGTCTTGGAGGAAGGCATGCAAGAGACTTCTAGATATAACCCAATGCAATATCCTGTCTTTAGGGTGGAATAATATCATTGTAAATCTGACTCTCACTTACATTTTTAATGATTCCAAGAGTACATGGTGGATGTTGACATTTAGTTAGCATTGGGTAGAAGGACTTTTACAGAATTACATATTTGAAAACTTATCTGTCTTTTTAGAGGATTGTAATTAGAAGGCACAAACATATAAATGACAAAATTTGTCAAGCTATTGTTCAAGATGCTGAAATCAAACTTTATGCTTTATTATTCATCTGATTCTGTTGTCCATTTAAATTTGATGAAAAAGGAATCTACCAAAGATAAAATAATTTGATGAGAAATACTACACAGAATAGCTTGTATAGTTTTAATGTAAGCATATAGCACTTTTTAAATTTATCCTTTTAAATATAAAAATAACATATGTATGATTTTAAAACCTTAATAGTGCTACAGAGTCTATAACAGTTTCCTACCCCATTCCTCTTACCCTCAGTCTCTTCCCCCAGAGGGAATTAATTACATTTTTTTTGCTGATTCTGCTGGAATTTACTTCCAGAATTGTTAAAAAAATGCTCACTGTGTTATTTCTTATCCTATATTTACTCTGTAATCTTTTTATTCTGCTATTGTTATATATATATAATACTTCAAAAAAGAAATGATACTTGAATTGAATTTTGAAAGATGATGCATTCTCTAGGTGTTCAGTGGGAATTTGGAATGAGAAAGCCAAGCTGAATATAAGGAGCAGTATGAACAAAGGCATATAGAGAAGTACAATGAGGTATTGTATGGAAGTCCCATAAAAATCTCCAAATGCAACTCTTAAATTATCAATCAATCAAGAACCTTGTTTCTTAACCTTTTTTGTGTATGTGTGTGTGTGTAAGCAGATATAGAGTTGATATGCATTATAAAATATTTAATAGCCATTATAATATGCAAAATAATATATGCAGATTATTTTCAGGAATTGTTCTGACACTTCCTAGTGGTTGGTTTATTCATTCAAGACTTTAGCTCAACAAAAGGATGTTTAAACAATGGCATGGGAATAAAAAGTAAACTCATATTATTTGCTATTCTATTTAATACAGGACTCAACAAATAGTTTGTGTGCCACAAACTGTTGAGAAGGTAGCTGCAGCTCTGAAATACACAGATCCTAATACAGGAAGAGGCAAGATAAAATAATTAAAACCATTCACTAGAAGAAATGGGAGGATTACCTCAGGTCAAGGGAAGAGTAACCAGCAGGATTAACTCTACAGATATATCGTCTGTTCTCTAGTCAAATATGTAAAGCTTTGAATACAGCTCAACTTCCATCTGAGACAGATCATCAACAAATGCTGTGAATTCTGACAAGTTTGGCTCTGACATATGAAATCCCTTAACACTATTACAGGATGAGGTGGAGGAGCCAACCCAGCAACAATGGTCTGGGCAGGAGTTCATGCAAATGTGTGCGGTGTTTTAATGAAATGTGATGTTGCCAATGCTAACTTCGCACGTGCAGTCATGTTGCCATGACAACCAGTTGCTCTCTAGAGTCAGATATGGAGTAATGACTTGCTTATTCCTGAGCATTTAACTTAACGGTTTTGCATGCTGCTAACGAAGATTAAATTGAAAAAGAATCCTAAGCCAAATCTGACAGATACGGGAAAAATTCATTTCTGAAAACAAATATCTAAAATAATTGCTGGCTACATTTGCTTCCTAATTCTGAGGAAAAAAAATCCCAAGGTGTGTGGCAATACAAAATCCTTGCCTATGAATTTTTCGGTGGCTAATGCTAGAATTCTTGAGTGAAGATGACTTCACAGCATGAACTTACTTGAATAATAATTACAGCCAGGGCAGTGTTGGAAGCACTTCACTGACAACTACTTCTCCAGGAAGGGAGAAACCCAAGCCAGGTCAATTAATTACATCTCTAAAGAAATCTCTTCTCCTGGAAGACTTCTTGTTTTTAATTCATGCCACATCACTGGCACATTGCTGAGTAGTAAATCACAGCCCTTAAACACTTATCATGTTTCCTGCTCCCTTGCCTGCCTTCTGTTGACTTTTTAAACATAAACAACTGCCAGGTACTGACATAATTTAAGGGACAAGGAAAAACAGGTTTTACGCTTCTTTTTTTTTCAGCTGAGATTGACCAGATTTATTGGAACATGAGAAGCAACTGTATTTCATGCTCCTTGAACTTAGTCTCCCTCAGCACCTACCCACCATACCCCTGAAAAGAGAATACACTTTAGGAGTAATTACATGGTGGGGGTATACATGGGGAAGGACAATGCGAATGGGGTATATGACTCTCAATTATCCAATTCAAGTTTTGAAGCAAAGAGATTTATAGGAAAAAAAAGAGATAAATTTAAAAAGAGCTGTATACTTACATTAAAAGTATACAAGCTATTCTGTAGCTTAAAAGATTGGTTTATCAATTAGATGGATAGATGGATAACTGGCATAGAATATAAAACTCACATATGTGAAGGCAGTTTATGATAAATGTGGAATTTCAAATAGTAGCAGAAAGAAAAATTTTTCAATAATGTTAGGACCATAGTTGTGTAGGAATTTAGAAAAATAAATGAAACACAATTTTTAAAAAACTAGATCCTTACTTTATAACTTATAGAAAAATAAATTGTCATTTCTTCTTGATGCTGTTTCTTTTTTTGTGTTTTTTATTTTATTTCATTTTTTGAGACAGAGTCTCACTTTGTTGCCCAGGCTAGAGTGACTGCTGTGGTGTCAGCCTAGCTCACAGCAACCTCAAACTCCTAGGCTCAAGAGATCATACTGCCTCAGCCTCCTGAGTAGCTGGGACTACAGGCATGCACCACCATGCCCGGCTAATTTTTTCTATATATTGGCCAATTAATTTCTTTCTATTTTTATAGTAGAGACGGGGTCTCTCGCTCTTGCTCAGGCTGGTTTCAAACTCCTGACCTTGAGCAATCCGCCTGCCTCAGCCTCCCAGAGTGCTAGGATCACAGGCGTGAACCACCGCGCCCAGCCCTTGATGCTGTTTCTGCTCAAATATCTCAATGAAGTTTGTTTTTTCATATTTAAAAAATGTACTAGTTTCTGTAATGACAAATAAAAATTAAAAATAAGAAGTTTAATTCTCTCTGTAGAAAATAAGAGAAGAGATTCCCCTTCCCTTCTTTTTCTTAGAGCATTTACTTTAGAAAATTTGCAATTATAAGTACTTTCTCCTACCTTTGAAAAATGCATACATCCTTTGGACATTTATTATTATTATTATTATTTTTATTTTGGCATATTATGGGGGTACAGATTTTAAGGTTTCAATAAATGCCCATTTCCCCCCCTCCCCCCAAAAGTCTGAGTCTCCATCATGACCATCCCCCAGATGGTGCACATCTCACTCACTATGTATGTATATACCCGCCCCCTCCCCCCTCCCACCTGCCCAATACCCTATTACTGTAGCACCTATGTGTCCACTTAGGTGCTACTCAGTTAATACCAGTTTGCTGGAGAATATATCTGGTGCTTGTTTTTCCATTCTTGGGATACTTCACTTAGTAGTATGGGTTCCAGCTCTAACCAGGAAAATATAAGGTGTGCTATATCACCATTGTTTCTTAGAGCTGAATAGTACTCCATGGTGTACATATACCACATTTTATTAATCCATTCTTGGATTGATGGGCACTTGGGCTGTTTCCACAGCCTTGCAATTATGAATTGTGCTGCTATAAACATTCGAGTGCAGGTGTCTTTTTTGTAGAGTGTCACTGGATCATTTGGGTAGATGCCCAGCAATGGGATTGCTGGATCAAATGGTAGATTCACTTGTATCGCTTTAAGGTATCTCCATATTGCTTTCCACAGAGGTTGAACTAGTTTGCAGTCCCACCAGCAGTGTAGGAGTGTTCCTCTCTCTCCGCAACCACGCCAGCATTTATTGTTTGGAGATTTTTTGATAAAGGCCATTCTCACTGGGGTTAAGTGATATCTCATTGTGGTTTTGATTTGCATTTCCCTGATGATTAGAGATGTTGAGCATTTCTTCATATGTTTGTTGGCCATTCTTCTGTCTTCTTTAGAAAAATTTCTGTTCAAGTCCTTTGCCCACTTTTTAATGGGGTTATTTGATTTTTTCTTCCTAATGCTACCCAAACTGATCTACAGATTCAATGCAATACCTATTAAAATCCCATCAGCATTCTTCACAGATATAGAAAAAATAATTTTACGCTTCGTATGGAACCAAAGAAGACCCCGAATATCAAGAGCAATTCTAGGCAACAAAAACAAAATGGGAGGCAATAATATGCCAGATATCAAACTATACTACAAAGCTGTAGTAATTAAAACAATATGGTATTGGCACAAAAACAGGAATATTGACCAGATGTGAGAACAGATGGAACAGATGTGAGAATCCTGATATAAAACCATCCTCATATAGCCATCTCATCTTTGACAAAGCAGACAAAAACATACGCTGGGGAAAAGAATCCCTCTTCAATAAATGGTGCTGGGAAAACTGGATAGCCACCTGTAGAAGGCTAAAACAGGACCCACACCTTTCACCTCTCACAAAAACCAACTCACTCTGGATAACAGACTTAAACCTAAGATATGAAACTATTAGAACTCTAGAGGAAAAAGTTGGAAACACTCTCCTAGACATCAGCCTGGGCAAAGAGTTTATGAAGAAGTCCCCAAAGGCAATCACAGCAGCAACAAAAATAAATAAATGGGACATGATCAAACTACAAAGCTTCTGCACAGCCAAAGAAATAGTCATGAAAGTAAACAGACAACCTACAGAATGGGAGAAAATTTTTGCATCCTTTGGACATTTAGATGAGCCTTTTTCAGCTCTAGATTATCCAGGGAAGGCTTTCTCAAGGAGCTGGGAGCCATCTCTTTGAAATGTAAACATTAGAGGCATTAGCACCCTGTCTTCCAGTTTCTGTGAGGGTAGGTGACTAAGGTGGGTAGGTGCCTTGCTCCAAGTTGCAAAGCTACCTCGTGTCATAAAGGTATAAGAAGTTTGTCCTCTGAATAAAGCCAATTAGCCATGACAAATGGTCACCCCAATTACCAGCTAAAGTTGGAATGGTGCTGTTAAGTCCTCTTACTCAAGAACTATTTATAATTTATCTTGGAAGTATGTATGTCATGTGTTGTATCTGCTTGGTTATGTAAAATGGCAAGACTTCTGTCTTTTGCAGTCTCTTAACGAATTGCCTGTGATATGCATCACATTCTGGGTTAATGCTTATTCAACAACGAAACATCTTTTTGTTTTTCTACTACCTTTGTGGAAAGGATTTTTAGGTTGAGAGATGATTTTGGTTTTAATTATTATATATTTCACCAACGTTGCTCATATAGATTTCCTCCACTGTAAATAGCACTGTGTTTGAATCAGTTCTCTTGCCTGTGTTGAAATTCTGACTGGGACCTCCGTGTAAGGTAGAGCACTGTGGGATGAAGATGAGGCAGGTTGACTGGCCTGCTTTGGTCTGGAGTGAGTGGTGGGAAATATCTATCAGCTAGAATTAAAGCCAAGCAGGTTGCTTCTAGAATTTCATACTGTTTGAACTGAACTAAATAGTGTTACTAATGGTGATTTTGTGGCACAGTCTCATACCTAACTGGTATTAGAATAGCAATGAGATGTGTACTAAAAACATGTAAGTCTTGAGAATTTCACTTGAGAATTCCAGATCTTTGTGATCTGGACTCCGAAGTGAATACTTGATAAAGTTTGTCCTATGGCTTCACTTCCTCTCAGCAGAATTCTTATGGTGTGCTCAGAGACTAGATTTCTCTCAGTTTATTCTCAGTAAGTCTGATGGAGTGTCTAAATTCTGTAGACTTTGATCCAAAGGCCATTTGGAATCAAATGAACTCAAGGGAATGACAGTTAAGTAGTTATTAACTAGCTACTGTATCCAGACCTATGCTTGGGGCTGAGAGAACACAAATAAATGTAACTGAGGCATTGTTCTTTCTCTTTGATATACTTGGTAATTCACCTAGAGAATGAATGAAGTGGGCAGATCTGAAAGAAGGAAGAATAGTTAAGGAAGGTGCTGTGATAGTCTAAATTTGAGGCAATGAATTATAAGAGAGTCATCATAATGAAGATGAAAAGAGATGGGAAGACAAAGTTAAAATGAGGAAAGAATCCAAGGAACTTGGTCATAGCTTCTGCAAAGGCTAAATTAAAATGAGATATCAATGATCAAGGATGGACACAAGCTAGTATGGTTGATAAAAGTATGGATTTTGGTATCTATGAGAACTGAATTCAAGTCTCAGATAATTTTCCTAATTCAAAGGTTACATGACTCTTTTCAGTTTCAGTTTCCTTGTGTGTAAAATGGAACAAATAGTACTTGCTTCAGAAATGTATCATAAACTTAGTGTTTTACAAACTATAGGTTGTGCTTTGTTTACTGTGAAATTAATTTTACAATTTAGTGAGGAGTAACCAGCATTTTCATAAGAATGATTTGGAAGAGAAAAGTAGAATGTGTCACTCATGGTAAGAATAAGTATTTTTCATAACACTTTAGTGAAGTATATGTGTGCATATAAGGAATATATTGGGATAAAAAGTAAAATATACTTAATGTTATGAATTGTATTAAAAACAAGTTTGAAAAGGTAGCATTTATAATACATGTAAAGTATTTCATTACATACTAACACATAGGAAGAGAAAAAGGCTTGCAATAAAAATCAAGGGAAGATAATTTCAAGGATGGGCTGATAAATGATGTGGAAGACAGCAGACAGCAGAGAGGATAAAATCTAAGAGAAGGTTATTGGCTTTAGAAATAATAAACTTGTAGAAAATTAAAGGTGATCTATAAAACATGGGCTTAGTCTGTAAATATTTATTGTTAATAACATATACAGTAACATTGCTTTATAATGTTAGTAGTAAAGAATATAAAGAAAAGTTAACCATAGAAAAAAATATACAAGATGATATCTACACAAAAATTACAATAGAAAATGAAAAGCAAGTACCAACACTCTGAGTTTGCTTTATAGAAGGTTAAATAATTACATTAGAGTTTTATTATTCTTGAAAATTTTTCCATTTAAAAAATAGGCTTAGGATTTACTGTATATGCCACTTACTCAGAACACATGGAACCTTTATGATATATTTTTTTTTCCTGTCTGATAGGGAATAATCTTCTGGTTAAATATCCAGTAGGGTGGGGAGAGTCTGGAGATAAGCTTTATGGTTTCTCTGGCTGGTATCCACAGATTGCAAAGTCTGTGGCTTCCAATCTGTGGTGCAAGAAGAGAAATACTCTTCTCTGGTACAGATATCATTCCACCCACCTTTTTATAATATACCAGATTTGGGTGAAGGTTCATAAGGTGTTCAACTAATTATCCCCAAAGGTCTGGAGCGGTGGTATGGAAGGTGAAAGAAGGGAGAATTGGGGCCGGTGGGCAGAGAGGAATTCAAATACCTCACTGCTATTACCCAGTTGGAGGAAAGATCTCAGTGCCTGGGCCTCCCTCTGAGGGTCCCAAGTATACCTTCTTCATTCTCTAAGTTCCCAGGTCCCTTCTCCATATCCTCCAGTCTTCAACTCTTATTTTCTACCTTGTGCCCACGTCTCAGTCAGTTCATGCTTCTATAACAAAATACCATAGACTGAGTGGCTTGTAAACCACAGAAATTTATTTCTCACCATTCTGGAAGCTGAGAGTCTGAGATTAGGGTTCTAGTGAATACTCTCACTCATGTTGCAGATTGCAAACTTCTTATATCCTCAGATGACCTAAAGAGAGCTAGATAGTTTTCTGGCCTTTTCTTATGAGGACACTAATCCCATTTAGGCTCAACCCTTATGATGTAATTACTTCCCTAAAGTCCTACCTCCTAAAGCCATCACATTGGGATTAGGTTTTCAACATATGAACTTTGGAAAGACTCATTCAGTTCATTGCACCACCCTTTTTCCATTTTCTCTAAATTCAGTCACCGTTTCCTACAAAAATTATACATACTTAGTCTCCCTTCGTCTCATCTAGTATCTTGCAAGATCATCAACTTTAATTAAACTTCTAAGGCTTTTTTATTTTTTTTCTGTTTAGTTACTGCTGCTATGCAGAAGGGTAGCCATGTTTCTTTGTCCATAACTTCTGTCATGTGGAGATAGAGTGTGATGGTCCATACATTCTTGTTTTCATGCCTAAAAGGGTGTAGAGAAATACTGGGGATCTTTTTCTGCATGCTATAGCTACACTCTTGCAGCTGTGATTCTCAACATGGTGCATTAGAATTACCTGGAAAACTTAAACAATATCCATGTTTAAACCCATCTCAATTAAATTAGAGCCTCTGAGCACAGGTTCTAAAAATTATTTGTTTGTCTTTGATCACTTTGTTTTTAAATCGTTCAACTGATTATGCTGTGTGGCCAAGTTTGGCAACCACTGTCCTAGATAGTACTTCTTCTCAACCTTTAATGTTGTGTCAATCATCTGAAGATCCTGTTAAAATTCAGCTTCTAATTCAGTAGGTCTGGGGTGAGACCTGAGATTGTGCAATTCTAACAAGCTCCCAAGAGATGTGGATACTATTGGTTCAGGGACTACACTTTAAATAGCAAGGTCCTAGAATATTTAAAATTAATTAGATCTCACTAGCTAATTATCTTCTGAAATATGCCCTGTCTTACTTGAGACCCAAGAAGGAGAAATTATTATTCTATGAACACACTCCAGTTTTAGATACTGAAAAATAAATACTGAAAGATAGAGCATCTCACCATGTCAGAAAATTTACCTCATCTCACTAATCCCACTTATTGTGGTTTATCCAAGTAACTAAATTCAGTTAACTAAATTAATAGCACTTATTATCCCCCTGTGGTTCTATGGCAATGTAGGGCATGGGGAACTCTTTGTATGTGTCCTATAGAGACAGAACTAGTCCAGTGGAGAGAGTCCTAGATTAGGAAAGTCCTTGATTGGCTTCTAGATTTAGTTTTGTTGAGTGATTCTGAACATGACATTTGGTCTAAGCTTCCAACATTTTCCTAATTTCTCATTACGACTTCTCTGGGAGCACAGAGGAGCATCAAACCCACTCTAGCAGATCAAAGGAGATTTTCAGAGGAGGTGATTCCTTAGTTTAATGGCTACATATGAGTAAGATCCAGATGGTGAGGCAAGAGAACGGAATGAAAGAGCATATGCAAAAGCAAAGATGCAAGAGAACAAAGGCATTACGAGTTCCATAGGTAATTCAGCGTGGCCAATTGTAGGGAACACTTAGGGGAAGAATGACAGATGAGCCTGCAGAGAGGAGGGACAGCCCATTAAATCACAATAACATTGACCAATTGACCATTCATTACACACTTACTATGTCTCAGACACTTTGTTATGTGCTTTATACTAATCCTCACACCAAGTCTGTAAGAGATAGATAACCTATAAAATTTTAGATGAGGTAGCTTAGAAACTGCTATGGTTTGAATCCGAGAACTCCCCCCCCCACGCCACCTCCCCCCTCCCAGGCACCACCCCCACCCCACCCCCCCAAGTTCATGTGTTGGAAACCTAATCCCAAATGCAATAGTGTTGACAGGTGGGACTTTGAAGAGGTGATTAGGTAACGAGAACTCCGCTATCACGAATGGATTAACACCATTATCACTGGAATGAATTAGTTATCACAGTAGCGGGTTCATGATAAAAGGATGAGTTCAATCCCTTTCCTCTCTGATTTGCATGCTCTTTTGCCCCTCTGCCTTCTGCTATGGGATGATGTAGCAAGAAGTCCCTTACCAGATGCCAGCACCTTGATACTGGACTTCCCAGCCTCCAGAACTGTGAGAATTTTTTTCTTTATGAATTACCCAGTGCATGGTATTCTGCTATAATAGTACAAAAGGGACTAAGACAGAAACCATAAGGAATTGAAAAGGTTATGTATTAATAACTTGACTTGGATCCCATATATGACAGGCCAGTCCTCTCTCTCTCTCTCCTGAGTCCTGCTCTTCTCCATGCTATAAGCTTGAATGAAGAATCAAAGACAACTTTTAAACTCAGAGAAACATGATCCAGCAGCATGAAGGATATGGACAGGGCAAGAATGGAAGCTTGGATACTACTTAGGATTCCTTCTCTGAGTCGCTGTTAATATAATTTCATAGGCTTATAATAATAATAACACAATTTAATAACTGGGAATGGATCTTATTTTTCTATTTATTACTTGCACTTAACACTAGAAACACCTGGAACATAATATAAATATTTATTGAGTGAATAAATGATTGCTATTATAATTATGCAGTAGAATAAGTTAGAGCCTACCTATTCTAAAGCAATGACAGTGGGAATAGTGGTTGGAACGGATTAAAGAACTAGTTGAATAAATTTCTACTAGGCTCATAATTAGTGTTACTTTTAATAGCCAAAATATTTGAAATTCAAAGGGGATTTTCTAATACCTTTAACTCAAAGGATAAACTAATGGTGGCTATATTAACTGCCACTGAAAGACCATAAAGGAAGTAATGGGGGCACAGGAGCTACTGGGTGCTCCAAATATCACACCAGGCAGGCAGCCTCATTTTCCAGACCAGGCAGGTGCTGTACAGATTAGAGAACATGGGGTTGAGCTCTGATTCTGAAGTCAGAAGGCTAGCTTCAAGTCTCTTTTGCAGAAGTAGTTATATGACATGGGTTAAATCTCATTCTCTTCTTCTTCATCTTGACAATGGAGTAATGTTGTAGGGAAAAGATCAAATAATGATGGTAAAAGTATTTTTAAAACAGTGGTTTTGCTATCCAAATTTGAGTATTGATTAAACTGTTTTTAATGCAAGGGCTGCAATGCTTCAACCGTGTGTATATTTGAGGTGTCTGTATGTGATTCTGGTGATGTGTTGTCATCTGTAAATTTTTCTATTGTGACATTATTAATACTGACATCGAAGGTTATTAAAAACTTGCTATAGTTTTGTTATTAAAACCACTTAAAAATTACTTATGCATTGTCTACTTTAAATTTTCTATAACAAGCCTATATGTTTTTTTTTAATCTGCAGAGAGCTAGAAATGTTATTTTGAAGCCTCTAAAATTATATTTGACAGCGATTTTTATTTAAGTCATGGCAAAGAAGAAGTTCATAAATTAAAACCCAGAAAAATCATTTTTAGTGTCTTAATAGGTGGATTGTCAAGTTTACACTCAGACTACAATCTTTCAAAGGTTTCTATTGGACAGAAACAGCCTCGTTTTCACAATTATAGTCCAAGCAGGAACACATACACAGAACTAAATGCCTAGTACCTGATAAGATGACCTTTTGCTGAAAAAATCATTTGAAATAGCACTTGTTCTGCAATAACTGTCATATTATGTGCAGGTAGAAATGGGACAAAAATGAAAGTTATTTTGGTTTCCTTCTATTCAACTTAACAGACTACAGCAGCAGGAACACAAATTACTTGCTAATCTAAATATAAAAGTTTATGAGACTTTGTTTAATTAAATATCCTGTTACTCAAAAGAGACTGAGCATCTGGACTGGATGATGCTGCTACTAAGTTTGGGTTTTTTGGTACATTCAGTAATTGAAGTCATTGAGGTAACTGAGGAGGTCACATGATATATATTTGCTTTTTTGGCAAATTTCAGAGTGTCATAAAATAATATGAGTTAAAACAATTTAAGCACAATGTGGCTTTCAAATAAGGTAGACATGAATTCAAATTCAGACCCTAAATCTTTCAGCTGTATGACCTATGGCAAATTACTGAGCTTCTCAGCCCAACATCACCTTTACTAAAAAAAAAAATTGGAGTAGTTAGACATACAATTAGCATTGTGGTAAAGATTAAGAAAGATTGTGTAAGTAAAGATTCATCTCTTCTAAAATTTTTTAGGTGTTCAATATGCATTCTTCAATGCAGGATTCCTAAACAGCATGGCCATCTGGACTCTATTTGATTGTTGCCAATATACTAATATGCAAAGCTGTCTTTTCATGTTTAAACACTTCTTTTACTATATTATTTCACTTTAGTCCTTTTGCTAAGGTATTCTGACTCTCTGACCCACTCACCAGTGTTTAGTTCTGCATTTATTTGATATTACATTTTAAAACATGCTTTATTCCTATTATGGAATAAGAAGAAGCTGAAAAGAGTCCCTACTTTCACAGAGTTTATAGTCTAGGAGGGAAGGCAAGGCAATAATTAAACAAATAAAATGGGAGCAGATAGGCAACAATGGCTGGCTAACTTCTAAAAAAGAAAAAAAAAGAAATAAAGTTAAAAATTTTTTTAATAAAAGATATAAATGTTAAAATAAATAAACAACAAATGAAATGGGAGCAGAGATCAGGAAGATATAACCTAAGCTAGGGAGCTAGGAATAGCCTATTGCAGGGGAAAAAAATTTAAGCAGAGATCTCAATAAGAATGGAATAAGTTTAGCACAGTAGAAGCTTAACAAATATTTGTTGAAATCCATTGAGATAAATTCAACCAGATCATCACCTATGACTGAGCCTGAAATTTTAGGAACATAGCCCTTAACATTATGAAAGCATGTATGGTATTATAAAAATGGACCTTATTATTTCTATTTTTTCAAAATAATACATTTATATAACAATAAAGAATAACATGGGCTTACATAAATGAAAAGGAATAGGTTCATCTTTTCCTCTCCAGTCTCACTCCCCAGAGGCAATTACTTATGAGCATTTCTAATTTTATTTCATGTAGTTGTCACCTCAATTATTAACAAAATATTAAAGGTTTATTCAAATGTTCTTGATCTATCATATTCAGACATTATTTACTTTCCACAATGAAAACTGAAGCACTAACATTAGCTGACTTAACGCTATCTGCTGTCTTCTTACTTTTGCTAGTTTTTGATGATTCTTTTAGTATATACTAACTTTTTATATAAATTTATAAAATATACTAAATCTCTTCTTACTTTTTGCATCAATTTTAGACAGTATCCTCAACTCCATATTATATAAGATGAAGATATCAGCGCACCTATCATTCTTCTTCCTCATTCCTATCTCCAAAATTCTGTCAGGAATACTATATATTGCTTTTCTATTTTGAGGGGAAAGGATACTTACATTTTTCTGTAACTAAAATTCTGTCTTCTGTTATTTGTCTCTGTGTTAGTTCTCAAAATGGAAAACTGATAAATATAATCAAAATGTTGTTTATTGCAGAACCAACTAATTTGTCGAACAATAAAGTGATAAAATCTTCATGATTCTACATCACTAAATCTTTGCCATTTGAACACCAATGTTCTAATTGCCAAGATCACATGGAATCTTTTTCTTACATCTTGTCAATCCTTGAAAATCATAGATTGACTTATCTGCTTATTTATTTAGTTCCTTTTAGCAAATGCTTTCACCCTATCACTTAGCTTTCCTACCTTCTTATGCTATTGAAGATAAGAGTTTATCTTCCACATGATGGCATTTCTGCACAGCTTTGACATCCTGCTTTAGTGAAGTCCTGCTTCTCTGCCAGGATTTCTGTGTACTTTTCCACTGCAAACTTAGCAGCATTCTTGGATCCCATATCTTCCTTGGAATTTTTATATGTTTGTTTGTTTTTCCTACTTTGTTGGAGTATACATTTTTCTATGGTTCTAAAGAGTGTGAAAGAAGTAAAATCTCTTAATTTTTTAAATTGAAAATGCTTTTATTTTGCTTTAATGCTTCAACATTTCAGTAATTAGAGACTTAGACACCTTTCCTAGGATGTGATGCTCACTGCATCCTTGTTCCAGGCAGGAATGAAAGGGATAAAAAAGGGGAGGAATAGCATCACCAGAAGCCATGACATTTCATCTTATATGTCATTGACTAGCTCTTATTCTCATGGGCACACTCAGCTTCAAGGCATGCTGGGGAATAGAGTTTTTATTCTGGCCAGACCTAATATTGTATTACTTTTTTTTTTTTCTTGAGACAGATTCTCACTCTGTAGCCTGAGTTACAGTGCCGTGGCATCAGCCTAGCTCACAGCAAACTCCAACTCCTGGGCTCAAGCAATCCTTCTACCTCAACCTCCTGAGTAGCTGGGGCTACAGGCATGCGTCACCATGCCCAGCTAATTTTTTCTATATATTTTTAGTTGTCTGACTAACTTCTTTCTATTTAGGCTGGTCTTGAACTCCTGAGCTCAAATGATCTGCCCACCTCAGCCTCCCAGAGTGCTAGGATTATAGGCGTGAGCCACCCCACCCAGCCTTATTACTTTTGAATTAAACAAAAACACCTGTTGGCTCACAATCAACAATCTCTGCCATAGCCTTAATTAATAAATTCTAAATAAAATCATCTATGTAGCTTTTAATTTATATTTGTTTATTTTTAAAGACAGAGCCTCGCTCTGTTGCCCAGGCTAGAGTGCAGTGTTGTGGTCATAGCTCACTGCAGCCTCAAACTCCTGGGTTCTAGTGATTTTCCCACTTCAGCTTCCTGAGTAGCTAGGACTATAATTATATGCCATATAAGTATATGCCATCATGCCTGACTAACTTTAAAAAAAAAATTTTTTTTAAGAGATGGGATCTCACTATGTTGTCCAGGATTGTCTTGAACTCCTGGCTTCAAGTCATCCTCCCACCTTGGCCTCTGAAAATTCTGGGATAACAGGTGTGAGCCACCATGCCCAGTCCCATGTAACTTTTAACTTTAAGTAGGGTAAATTCTAAATAAGTTCTTCAAAATAAATTAGTTAAAAAAAGTTCTCATAGGCATATGAATGATTGTTGACTGGTCATATAGACTGTTGACTACAAGCCAGATGAATATTAGATGATATTTATCAGAAAAAAATATTTTCATTTTAGAATTATTTGAGTCATTCTTGGGCAATAATTAGGAAGCAGAATCAATATCCTGTTTAATACAAACTTAATATTTGACAAAGACATTATGTCTTCAGGAGAAAGAGAAATATTTACTTTCTCTTAACAAATGGGGAACCACCATGCCATAGGGTATATGAAGAGTGGCTTAAAGACTCTTGCCCCAGTGATCTTGCCATTTATTAAATGGTACTAATATATACTTATTTACTAATTTCTTTTGGCCTGGTAATATGCTCTTATTTTGTAGTAAACATTTCTGCCATCAATGGGAATCAAAAAAGATATCTTTATGTTTATTCAATTAAAAATTAAACATTGCATTTTTATTTTCAAAAAAAGTTAATGATGAATGTGTTAGGTAGATAGTAAGGGATGAAAGTGAGTGCTGTTGCCTTGGTGCAATTGCCCCACCTGGGCAGAAGAACAAAGGTGGGCCCCAGGCCCTTGGTCCTGCCCCACCCTAATTCTCTCCCAAGTGACTGGCAGACCTGGAAGAGGAAGGAAGACCATATATATCTGCCAATCATAACTCAGTGCACCAGCTGCAAAAGAATGCAGAGGACTCTCTAGCCCACGGGCCAAGCAGCATAGGTACCACAGAGTCCAGAAATTGACCTAAAACAACCTGCATGTGTAGTAATGCAACTTCCAGCTGTCCAATCAAAGTGATTCCATGGTGACCTCTGAATCATCAGGGAGGTCCCAATCCGGGCACTATAAAACAAGACGCAGACCATAAGCAACCCTTTTTTGGTCCCTTCATTTTGCTCTCCCTTTGTTGCAACAGGGTCCAGTCATCTTCCGTGGCATATGTACCATGCTCTGTAAACCTATATCTTGCTCTTGCCCTATAATCCTATCTTTCTCTCCTCCATAAACCTCATTTTCATGTTTGCCTAACTTTGGTGTGTCTGACTCATCAAGACCCACCATTTCAGACTGAAACCTGACATACATATAACTTATTACTAATACAAAATATTTATCAATAGTTAGTATCACTATGGGGATTGTAGTGATATCATTGAAAACCAGAAGATACCTATCTCCTGGAATAGTATCAGTGTATATTTTAACAGTTAATAGTTGATTTAAAAAGTATCTAGTATCTGGCATTGAGGGGGTGCTGCTATAATTAAAGTCTATTGTTGGCTGTGGGACCTGGTAGTGGGAAGAAACAGAAAGAACCTTGAGGAAATAGCTGGTAAATTTTGAAGGAAAGTGAGAAAAATATTATTGGGGGCTGAGGAAAAAACTTTTGTTTAGGTGGTAGTGGACATTTTGACAACACTGTCATCTGAGGTAAGGTACAAGATAAATAATGTACCCACTAAGTGAAGAATCTAGCTATGGAGAACTCCAGGCAGAATTCAAAAAGCTCTAACTGCGTCTTTTGACTGCCTATGTTAAAATAACTGTAGGAAGCAATGAACTAAGGAAGAAACTAATTTTCAAGCAGAAGTTAAGACAATTTAGAGAACCTAAGGCATACTTTCCAGTCAACAAGTTTCTCTAAGTAAAACATTGCCTCAGGGTAAACATAAAATAAACAACTGTAAAACACCTTGGTAAGTCCTCAGAGAAATATAAAGTATACTTTATTTACTTTTCAAGCAAAAGGCCTTCATTGGTGTCTTAAGAGTTTGCCTTTTGGGTTCTGTCTGTTAAACAAAAGAACTCCTTATAACTCTCAGAAACATGGGTGTGGCATTTGTCTAATGGAATAGGTTATTTGATACCCAAGAAACTTTTAAAGCTTTTAAAGAAATTATGAGTGTGGCACAAAAAGGGCAAGAACAATTGAAAATGAAAAGTATCCTTTAGACATCCAATCTGCTGTAAGCAAAAATATAGGCTGAGGACACTACTTAGCTGCAAGTATAGGCACTTTCTTATAGGAATGGGAGAATGACTCAGAGGATAAAAGTTAAGTATCCAAAAGGCAAAGCTAAGAGACATGAGGAATCATTCCCAGGGAAGAGAACCATAACCTAATAAAAGAAATGACAACATGTACTAGCTAAATTTCAAAGTTATTATGGAGTAAATAGAGTAAATATTTCTACATGGCTTCTTTTTCTATTTTTTGAAGAGGAATGTCTACAGTTGATTATCTTATGGTTATCTCACATTTTATGTCAGACGTATGGGAACACATGTAGCTTGTCTCTTTAGTTGACTTGTTTTTTACAGTGAAAAAACCGACACCTGAAGTGCGTAGTCTGTTTGTTACTTGGACCAGATTTAGATAATGTCCTGAGCTTCAAGCCTGAGTCTGGTTCCATACTTAGTTGAGAATTTGGAGGTATTTGGGAGAGAAAGGTATACCTTTCAGGGAAAGATGTAAGTAATACATGACCTGAGGGTGGATTGAGGTGGATTAAAATGACTGGAAATTATTTGACACTCCTTCCATCAGGAGATGGGATACATGACTGCTCCCCTTGCCCTGGGTGGGATGTATGACTGCTTCCACCAAAAGAATATAACAGAAGCAATGCTGTGCCACTTTCTAGTCTCAGGTTTTAGGATTCTGTCAGCTTCTACTTCCTGTCTCTTGAAACACTCCTCTTGAAGCCCTGAGTCACCTTATAAAACATCAAACTTGAGGAGTCCATGCTCTGAGGAAGACTGGCTTAAACAACAGAAATTTATTTCTTATATGTGTGAACACTGAGAAGTCCAAGATCAAGGTTCCAGCCACTTTGGTTTCTGGAAAGAGCTCTCTTCCTGGCTTGCAGAAAGCAATCTTCTTCTTGTGTCCTCACGTGGTGGGGTTGGGGGTGGGGGGAAAGAAAGAGAAAGCCAGCTCTCTAGTCTCTTCGTATAGGGCACTAATATCACCAGGATGACCCTATCCTCATCATGACTTCTTCTAAACCTAGTTACCTCTCAGAGGTCCTTCATAATACCCTCACATTGGGGATTAGGGCATCAATATATGAATTTGGTGGAACACAAACATTCAGTCCATAACAGCCACCCCTAGATATCATGGTGCAGAGACAAGTTGTCCCTGCTGTGCCATGTTCTTAACTCCTGATCCAGGAAATTATGAAACTAAACAACAACGACAAGAAACCCAAGTTGTTGTTTTAAGCCACTAAGTACTGAGTTTGGGAGTAATTTATCACATACTAGCATCCTTTTCCACTTAAATCCAATGAGTGTTCCAAATTAATTTAATTCAATTTCAATTCCAAGTTCTTCTGGGCATGTACGAAAAGTGAAGCTCTAGCTGTTAACATGTTGGCTCCATTATCAGAAGAATAATTTCATAAATAGTTTTATGTCAGTGTCATTAGATGCTTCAAATAGATAATTATTAAGGTAATTCAATTAATGGATGGAAATTTTAAATAAGATTGTTGGAAATTTAATTTTAAGAAAGAAGTGACAATTAAAACCATATTGAGACTGGGCACTGTGGCTCATGCCCATAATCCTAGCACTTTGGGAAGCTAAGGCAGTAGGATCACTTGAGGCCTGGAGTTGGAGACCAGCCTGAGCAAGAGCAAGATCCTGTCTCTTCCAAGAAAGAAAGAAAGAAAACTTAGCCTGGGTTGGGCCCTGCTCCAGAAGCTGAGTGGGGGGCAACACTGGAGCCCAGGAGTTTGAGGTTCCAGTGAGCTGTGATCATACCACTGCATTCTAGCCTGGGCAACAGAGCAAGACCCCATCTCAAAAAAAAAAATTAAATTTAAAAATTTTAAAAAATAAGACCACACTGAGGAGATTTCTATTCAGGATGTAGACAATATCTCTTATCAGATTAACCTACATACAGAAGAAGGTTATAAACTCTGGACAAAATATTAAAAAGTAACTCCATGTAGGCTATGAAGAGCAAACAAATACATGTAGGTTTTGGAAGTTGTTCATCATATAAATGAAGGAACTGCATTTGGGTGAGTTTCCCATGATTATGGGTTTTAGCATGAGGGCAAGCTCCAGTTCATGACAAGGGACATGCTAAATGCGTAAATAAAAGAAAATAAGCAGAAGGTCTAGAGGAATAGAACAAAAAGGTACTAGTTGCCCCTGCCATGTTCTGGTTTAGGATTGGAGAAGGAAAATAAAGAGATGTTATCAAAGTAGGTAGTTGGTCCAGGAAAACTCACATAGGAAGATGGAATAGCGGTCTGGATTGGAGCTAGGGATGAAAAGCACATGTACAACAGGCCTCATCCACGTGGGATGTGCTTGGTTACCTGAAGTTAGTGTTAGGAATCTGGATGGAGTGTGAGCCTCGTGTTGCATAAACTCAACTCCAGGATTGAGAACTGGACTTATAATGGAAGTCCAGTATGTATGACAGATTTTTATTTTTTCAATTTGATAGTATAGGATAACATCAGATAAAAAACATTACTGGATCTAAAAATAGGCAGTTTGGCCTTAGGAGTGGGAAGGGCCTTTATGTTTTGCTTTTTCTGAAAACTTAAAATTTAAAATTAAACTATTTTATGATAAACTGGAAGAGAACAAATGAAATATGTCTAGTTTTAGTACAATTCCTTATGCAGTGTATTTAGAAGGGTGTTTACAAGCATTATATAATAATTATATAAGGGATATTTTTCCCTGAAGATATGAGTATACCCTTTAAATGAAAACACTTTATTATATCAAGGTGGTGGTATCAAAAAATACCTTATTACATATTTTAATGAACAATATGAAAAAATTAAATAATATACTCAATAGGTCATAATGTTTGCATAACATCATTTTAGAACATTATAAAAATAAAGCAATTCCCAGTTTTGACTAAGGATGTTGGCTGACATTTTACTTCCATCATGTTACATTCTGTCTTTATATTTTTAAACAATGGCAAAAATTCAAAATATGAAGAGCCAAGCTGCTCTTGTTGGCTCTGGATATGCCTTGCCTTTTTGGATTTCAGTCAAATATTTGACACCAGTACAGCTTACTTTTAGATTGCTAGTTTCAGAAGGGGGCATAATTCCATTTATGTAGTTCAGATGTACAACTCAAAGTTCTCCAAGACCTATGTTGTCATTTTCAAAATAAAGATTCACAAAGCACACATTTCTCATTGGAAAGGTTTATGGTATGGAAGACTGAGTGAAACTTTTGAGTCATATAGTCTAAATTTGAATTTTGGCTTCATAACATTGGGCATTTGACCTGACCTCTCTCAGTCTTATTTTCTTGGGTGAAAAATGGAGATTTTTTTTTACCCTATGCTAGCTATAGTGTATAACTTATCATAATGATAACCATAATCATAGTCATAACCATAAACAATAATGAAGAAGAGGAGGAAGAGAATAAGTAGCCACTGTAGACAGAATAGTAGTAGTACTAGTGCTAGTAGAACTGGAAGTAATGCTGCCAGTATTTATAGTGACATTTACTGAGTCACTCTGGATGTACCAGAACTATTTGAAGTATTAGAATGTCCAAATCAATTTGATCCTTGCAGCAACCCTATAAGACTAGATCTTTAGGTAACTGAAGTGGGATGGGGGAAAAGGAGGTGTGGTATTCACACATTATTATGGAACTGTAGAGGTAGAAAAAGACCAGATCAAGAAAGACTGCTGAGAACACTGGACTTTATTGAATGGGTGACAGGGCCCTGCTGAAGGTGAGTAAACAGAAAGGCAACATGATCACAAAGACAACGTGAAGGCAGGGTTTAGTAAAGTTTTACAGATAAGAGAAAGTGCAGGCCTGAACTAAGACACTGTAGGGTTTTCCTTTTCACTCCGTGCTTCCATCTTTAGAAATTTATCTTCCTCCTTAGCTGAAATAAATAGGCTGTTTGGTTTTCTATTGCTTTTTGAATGATGTTTCAGGCAAAAAATTAATCCATAATATATTATGACTTAGTGTGGCTATAATTATTTTTATATTCCTGCTATTGAATTTCTCAAAAATTTTTTTTTGCAATAATTAATTTAAAGTCTGTTTAATTTTTCTCTTTTAAATTTTTTTTTTTTCCTGGAGCCATACTCAAGAAGCCTTGAGCAAGTGGACTCCAAGTCTGTTTAAATGCTATACTATTTAAACACTTGCTTAACTTCTTTCTTATTTATCTCTGTATCCCCAGATATTAGCACAGTGCCTACCTCTAGAAGATAAGAGACAGAGAGAAAAGGGGAGGATGAGAGGGGAAGAGAGAAAGCAAAAAGCAGAAAGGAAGGGAGAGGTTGGTTGAAATAAATTACATTAATGACCTGATAAAGGTTTTGTTACAGTATCTGGTGGTTCATTGTTTAGATCTTTTATGAGGGAGGTAGAAAAGATCACCTCTCGTTCCTTTAGTAGGTAAGCTAATCTTGTTTCTTGGACAATTATTTGGCCTTGGATGGCACTGAAAAATCAGTGAGAACCCTCTAGAGAAGGCACTTCAGTCTCTTGATTGAAGTATGAAAGGCAGTTGAAGAACAAATAGTCAAATAACTAAAGCACCAAATGGGGTAGCATAATCAGTAACAATTAAATTTAGGAATACTGCTAAGTGTGGTCATCAATCTGTCTGTAACACAGTTATTCATAAAAAATAGCTGTAAGGCAATAGAAAAACTGCTGGCATTTCTTAGGGGACTGAGATTGAAAGATTCTTTTATTCTCTTCCTTTTTATCCTTGCAATGTAGTTTCTATTACTTTCACAGAGAAAAACATGAAAAGCAAAATTTTTTTAAAAAGTGTTCTGAGACTGCAAAGATAGGTCAAACTCTTGTAAAGAAGCTCTATTTTAATTCATTTTTCAGTTTTATAAAATTAAACTCCAAATTCAAGGCATTCAAGTTGGGTAAAAGTTCAGGCTCTTACTTAGAGAATTCTCCCTCAGAACTGATAGTTATCTACTACTATGAGCAAGCAGTCACAATACAAATAGCCCTATTTGCAACGTCGTATACTGGGACTTAACAATAAAACCAAAAGGGTAGAGATGCAATCAAATGAAAATCCTGTAGGACAGCCAAGCTTGCCAAAGCACCAAGACCCAGAAGTTCATGTAGCTCAGGTGTGGTTCCAGGCAAGATTCCAGGGCAGCCCAGTCTAATGGGTAAGGGTGTTCAATAGAACAGAATCTGGCAGAACTGAGATCATTCTAAGCTGATATCCTTTTCTAACAGAACTCTAACTCAGAGAATTGGATCCAGCCCCAGGGGTAAGGCTCTGGCAAGAGCTGTATAGAGAAACTTGAATCCTGCCCAATGGAATGAAATACAGACAAACTGAGATTCTCTGGGAAATGTGACTATTATGAGGATGAACTTTATGGGCTGTGATGTGTGTGATGGGGAGGTGATGTGTGTTTGTTGAAGAGGAGGGGAGGTGGAGAGAGAAAATGTGGAGAGTAAGGAGAAAGGTCAAGACTGTAGATTGTGCTAATCCAGGTAAAGAGAAAAAAAAAACAAAACTGTGACTCAGAAAAGTCTACAGGGATGTTCAGGGTCCATCACTGGCACACAAGATGCTAGGTCTACAGCCAACAGAACTTTATTTATGCAGCACCAAGATGTAGAGCTGGGAATCTGGATAAGCCCCTTGCCCTGGCACTAACTGATGCTAGGTTATAAACTTTAGGTGTGGCTTATCAAAGCCAACACAAAGAATTGGGAAACATGAAGATGAAAGAACATGGCCTATGCTTATGCCCACGACTAAAGCCATTCTTCAGAATGTTTAGGAAAGAGTCCTCCTGCCTAATTCTAATCACAGAGCAATGCCACTGAGAATGTCTCACTGGAGAATTAGGAAAAGAATAAAAGCAGAAATTTGAGACATGAAGTAAGTGGGAAAGTGGAATTAAAGCTATCCTTTTTCTAATAAGGACTTTGTTTTATTTGACCTTCCAACCTGGTTGGCCAGCTGGAGACAGGACTCTGAGGTGTTCTTAGGTGACATAACTTTGGGGCTCTGTGTCAGGGAAAGAGTGTGAATGGTGGTGAGGAGAGACGACCTGGGGTAGATCCAGAAGGAGGAGTCAGGACAAGCTGTAGAGAATCAACAGCCTTTACAGCAAATGAGACGTGGGAGTCTGTGCAGGAAAATGGTTCCTTAGTCTACCTGCAGGTACCCATAACTTGGGGTCCTGTGTGCAGAGATGGGGCTCTGTTCTTGGGCTCTAAATTGGTCAATATAATTAACATTAACTATTATCTAAAACAAAAACTCCCAAATCTCAACAGCCTAACAGAAAAAAATTTTAATTTTTTACTCAATGGGTTTAAAGCAGATCTAACAGCTCTTCAGAGTAGCTTTTTTCCAAATAGTGATACATGGAACTGGGCCACCAGGAAATTTCTTCTGGACCCACAGTCCAAGTTAGGTGATGTTACCTTGTGTCACCTTAGCCCTGGGATTTCTGTTCATTATTACACCAAGTCTGTCCTGTTGCACTGCTGTGAAATTTCTCCCACTAGACTGTGAATTCCTAAAGGAAGCAACTATATCTTCAGTTTGTGTTCATGATAATCCAGAATGTTTGAGGTAGGAAGAAGAAAGGAAGAAAGGAGGAAGAAAAAAAGGAAAGGAGGGAAGAAATGAGAGAAGACTGTTATAAAGGAAGACTATGTAGAAACTAATTTAAGGAATTCAAGTATATGACAATGTCGCTTATTAGAAATAAGATATTATAATAAGATCTGAATTGTAGCAAGTGATCAAAAAATATCATTTATTGAGTTACTATTACATGTTAGACACTGTACCAGGCATACAACCATACTTGGAGACACATAGTGTTATCTCCATTCTAAGAAAAAAGTCACTTATCAAGGTTACTCAGGTAGTTGGCATCTGGGCTTCAAATTCAGGTCTATTTGACCCAAAGCTTCTATGGATCCTAGTGTTGATTCATTTGAACTGATGGTCTAGATGTCTTTTAAAGCACTGTTGCCTAGAAAGAGGTTTGTCCTCAGAGTATGGGTGAGGTTGAACACGGAGATGGGGGCTCATTGGTGTCAGGGGTCTCATGGAGAGAACTGCAGAGTTAGACATCTGTCCAGATCTTTGTAAAAAAAGCCTCTGGGGTCAACTTGATCTTTGAGGGAAGTGAAATTTTGCCTGTTTGTCTTCTTGCTGAACATCAACCCTGGCTTATTTGGTGTTAGAACTCTTGGATTACAAGTAAAGAAAGCCAGCTGGAGCTGATTTAAGTAAAACAGAATAGCAAATTATAATGGAACGTGGGAAGGGCTGGAATTGGGTTCTGGGAATAGAAACCATCGAGAACTCAGGCAGAAATCTTTCTCACCTCTACTTTTCTCTGTACACGTTTCTTCTCTTTCTCTACAATTTAGCTTCCTCTCCTCCCTGGTATATAAAGTCATACACATTGCTCTTAATTTTATTTGTCATTAATTCCAAAAGGCCAGAGAAAAGACTCTAATTAGCGTGGCTTGTATCAAGTGCCTACCCCTAGAAAAATTAACAGGAAGTAGAGAAACGTACTTCATGTAATGAAATATATCATATTCTTAAAGAAAATAGACTTCTAGCCAGGCACAGTGTCTCATGCCTGTAATCCCAGCACTTTGGGAGGCTGAGGTGGGAGAATCATATGAGGCCAGGAATTTGATACCAGCCTGGGCAACATAGTGACACTCCCATCTGTACAAAAAATAATAAAAAATTATCTAGGCATGGTGGTTGCACCTGCAGTCCCATTTACTCAGGAAGCTGAGGCAGGAGGATCACTGGAACCCAGGAATTCGAGGCTGTAGTAAACTCTGATTGTGCCACTGTACCCAATCTGGGTGACAGACTTCTAGAAGAACCAGTGTAGATCAACTAAGAATTAGGTATCACTGAGAGAGTGAGGGAAAGAGGGAAAGGCAATTAAGAGATCGTTATGAACTAGACAGACATTCTAGAGATGTTCAGTACATTGATAATACCTACAACCTGTAGCTGAAAAGAGCATAGGATTTGGAGCCAAGCAAATCTGGATTTGGAAATTGTCTCATCAACTCATGTAAGCTTGCACAGATCATTTAAACTCGATTTAAAATAAAATAAGATTTATTTTTTATTGGTGATATATATTACTCTTCATAATATTACTCTTGTGCTTAACAATTGAGTATGTAAAATAACTAGCACACAATAGGTGCTAAACACTGATATTTTCCATTATTAGTCCTTCTCTTATATTTTTATTTCTCTTATGTGTTTTATCAATATGTAATGCAAGCTCCATCCCTTTTCCCCCCCCAAAAACATGTAGCCATTATAATAACTTCAAAATTCAGTGAAATGGAAACCATTGTACTATGACTGTTATCCACAAATGTTTCTTCATCAAATCCAATCTCTGTACATTGTATCCAGCTTGATTAAACAACTCCAACTTACTTTTCTAGTCTTGGATATATTTACAGTGAAAGCTTTCCAGTGTGTCACTGAAAAAATGAAAGCATTAAACTGTCTGGAGACAGAATTGTCAAGTTTGTGTATTCTATCTGACCACAGTTTATCTTTTCTTTAAGTGATTGGTGGTTGATATTTGGTCTCAGTTCTTTTGATAGCTTCTTCAAGAATCTTGAGTTTATAAACATCTTAGAATACACCCTGGAATTAAAATGAAATAAAGTATCCAAACATTACATGTGTGGCTTCTTAACAAATAACCTTGGCTTCAGGACTGTCTAGGATCTGTTCTTAAGTATTTTATCTGCTTAAATATCTTGCAGTATTATTGCTTAGATGGTACACTGAAGATCTGTGTAATCAGACTACTTCTTCACTGATTTCTCCAATGCATTCCTTTCTTTGCCTACTCTGACACCCACATTTTAGTTTTGGTTAATCTGATTATGACTGTAAATTGAATACATTTATACTTTCTTATTCCTGCCTTAAAGCCAGTCTCATTACAAAATCACATCAAAAATAAACACAAATCTACCTGCAAAAATCCTTGGAAAGGAATGTAAATCTTTACTGACATTCTCTTGAGGACACCAAAAAAGGGATTAGATGGAACATCAAACACCACTTTCTATAAATCCCAGCTGTTCATCATCAACACCCCTCAAAGGTCATATTCATGACACATTTCTTCCCTTTTTTTACTTTCTCTGAAACACTTTCTGGAAATTTATTTTCTCTAGCTGTATCCTCATCTTCTACCTGTTCATAAAACGGAAGTTATCTTCATTAGATATTTCTCTTCATAGAAAAAGAGTGAGCAGGGAATTGAAATAATTATTGTTTAATATTTTGTTCTATCACATAATAATAGTAGCCAGCATAATTCAGGGCAAAGTGAAAAATATAGGTTAATTGACCAATGAATTGATTAAGAAGTAAATAGATAGATCAGTAGATGGATAGATATTACTTATATTAAACTGGAGAAATGGATATTTTTGTCTTTATTTTCTAAAGAAAGAGACCAGAGTACAGGAAAACATGTTCAATGCTATATAATTAGGAAGTGGCAATGTTTGAGGTGCTGGGTATGCCAATTGCCCAGATTTGATCGTTACACATTGTATGCTTGTACCAAAATAGCACATGTACTCCGTAAATATGTACAACTATTATGTAGACATAAAAATTAAAGATTATAGCAATCTTTTTATTGAAAAAGTGACAGATTTTTAAATTTATATGGAAATTCAAGTGACTCACAGTAAAGTAATTTTAAAAAGAAACAGCTGAAAGATTTATACAAGCTGATTTCAAGACCTATTATAAGCTGTATTAGTTAAGATTATGTGGTATTGACATAAAGATTAATGGAAACAATAGAGAGCATCTAAAATAGACTCTCATATATATGGTTAATTCTGAACAAAGGGGCAAATACAATTGATTGGGGACAGAGATCATTTTCAACAAATAGTGCTAGAAAACTGGGCATCTGCATGGGAAAAAAATCAACATAAATCCTGACTCATACTATACAGAAAATTGAAATGGATTATAGTCATGAATATAATGATTATATATGACTATAATGAATATAATGGATTATAGTCATAAAATATAAAATTTATAAGTGAAAATGTAAGTGAAATCTTTGAAACCTTTGAAACCTGTGGAAAACCTTTTCAAAATTATTTGAATCAGTCTCTTAAGCATTTTTAAAGATCTTCATTCAAAAGCTCTAATGATTTTCTTATCTTTTTTTGGCATTTTTTCAAAATATTTGTATTGCATTTTATTTAGCAAATCCAAACTGTTCTTTTACTTCTCAAATGTGTGTTCATGTTTCCTAATGGGGTGAGAGATATACGTTTTGGAATATTATTCCTAAATATTTTGTTTTGGCAATGTTATATAAAGAATTATTATTGAATGCTGGACATCAGGGGAATCATTAGTATGTTTCTTTTAAATTCCATAAATGTGACATGACATTATATACCTTTACATATAGCTGGGAGGATAATACTTTAAGTCATTTTACCAGTATTTTTTTCTCAACTCCTTCAGGACAATCACTGTAGTGTATGTCTTTTTGTCTACCCCAAATCCATCTTCTGTTTTGGGGGGAGCTACCACCCCACCAACCCTTTCCAGTTCTAAAAGGACCACCAATCACAGGGCACTCTCTGCTCCCTGACCACAAAGGTTCAGATTCAGGCCTGGTTAAGCCTCATAACTCATTTATACTTCATAATGATTGGTCCAAGTAATGAGCAGAGAAATAGTGGAGTACTTTATTATATCTGATATATGAATATTAAGACAGATTGACAAAGAGGAGGATGCTTTCTTATCTCTGTTGCTAAGGTTTAAAGATGTTGGCTTAGGTCTGCGTGTAGCAGAAAGGAATTAGGTCAACCCTCACAGACAAGCAGAGATAATGAGAATCAAGGGATGCAGAGAGAATGAGAGAGCCCTGATATCATTTGAGCCTCTAAATATAAATGTCAGATATTTGAAAGACACACTCTTCCACTCCTCATATATGTAAGCCAAGGTAGTTCTGTTCCTCACTGCAGCATTTGATAAGTGACATTGTTGGGCTCGCCCTAGCTCTGGGAACTTTGGCTGAATTGATTATTTCTTTCTGAAATGATTCCCCCTGTCCTTTGAATACCAGCTGATATACCATAGTTTCCTTAAAGATGCCCTTGATTTCTTTAGTTGAAGGAAATTTCCACTTGTAAAATGATAGAAAATTTATAGGTCTTACAAAGTAATTTTATATACATGAATGCATAACTTCTTTTATCACATTCTACTTTTTATCTAACACCTCATTTACTTACATTTTATCTTCTGTTCAAAACCATAATCACCTTGAAACCAGGAATTGTTTGGTTACATCTGCAAATCTCTCTATATCACAATTTCATACTTTTAGCAAGCACTTATTAATAATAAACAAACTAAAAACTGAATCCATTAAAATGTAAAAGTAGAGGATATTGTCTACCTTGAAAAACTTTTCCTATCCTCCTAAAAATCAAATGAAGTGATTTTCTTTTGTGCTTCCAGATTACCTTGCATTTATTTAAATCACAGTACTTCTCACATGGTTCAGAATTTTTCTGTTGGCCTATCTCCCTTATGTGTTTATAATTTAATATATGTCTTTATAATTTAACATAATTAACTATCTTCAAATATGTTGTTTTTCATTTTACACCCACAGCCTAACACAGTACCTGGGAACATAATAAACACTTAGTAAGTATCTTGAATTAATGAATAAATACAGCACAATATAATCTTATGCAAGAACTACAAAATATTCTTTACCATCTAATAGTTTTATAAATTAATTCTAATATTCATCTTTTTAGCAAAGTTTTAGATAATGATCATAAATGGATCTTTACATGGAAAGTTACTTAAACGAGAAATTGGGAAATTAGAAAAAAATAGATTATATCTTAGATGTCACCTTGAGAGCACTGGGGTGCAGGGTTTTGTGAATTACTCCATGTCATATAGCTCATTAAGGAAAAATCTTATTTCCTTTTCCATTATTCCTTCTATTATACTATATAGATTTTCTTTTAGTATTGAATAATCCAATCTGATAAAAGTACAGAGCAGTGATTTTTCAGATTTTTCTCCTCAGGAGACAGGGGGCTGCTGAGGACTCAGGTTTCAGTTGCCAGAGTGTCAAAGAAAAAGAGTTAAACCAGACCACATGCCTCTGACGAATTCTTGCAAAGAACACCAACATGACTGTTACGGATCACTTTTAAAAATAGGAATCACTAAGAAAGAATCTCAAAATAATCATATCATATTTTGGGGGGTAGCTAATTCTGAATACATTTTCCTTGGTTTTACTGTTTCTATCATAAGCAAGTGACATTTTTGCCCCATCCTACCAAATTTCTGTAGCCATTATAAGAACTTTGATCACTGAATTCTTGTGATCATTTTCTATAGCTGTTCATAAAACATTTCCAAATTTTGCTGCTATGAATTATGGTCTTTTCCTGTTAAAGTACAAGGAGTTTGTTTTTATTAAATGCTTGTCTCTTCCAAAAAAAGGTTTGTTTTATTTTTTCTTCTTATTTCCACTCTTTAGTTTTTCCCAACTTCAAATTCCTAAGTATGTCTCAACTTCCATGTCATTGTTTTTTCTAAGTTTTAAAAGTCCTAGCTCTATGTAGCCAGTTCATTTAATCTTTATTGTTTGGGGATTTTGTTTATATGTTTATTTTCCAGTGAGATTTAAAGTCAAAGTTTCTATACCATTGATGCTTTGTTGGAATTGATCATTAAGGCTAAAGAAAATTTTTCATATAGAGTTTTACAAATAGTCCTCCAGAGATTTCACTTTATTCATTCAGTAAACACATATTAAGCATCTGTTATTTTTCAAGACATATGCTGGGGTACTGGCCATACAGGGGTATATAAGATTGGCATAATCCTTATCCTATAGTGCTTATTTTCTCATGAGAATGGTATATATTATAGAAATTATGAAGACAATAAGCACTAAAAAAGAGTACAGGGTGCTTTTGAAGCACATAAAAGAACTAAGGAAAGGATTACTTGGTCAAGAAATGACCAGATATCAACATATTAATAAGTGGTCAACCAAATAACTTGAAAACTTCATGAAACCTGGGATTATATTAATACTTAACAAATGCACACATTTTTATCCAGATCTTATGAAATGTAACAGGACATTTTATAGGATTTTTTTTTTACATCCAATGAAATAAAAAGTTCTTACAATAAGATTCTTCTTAGAAGTATGTCTTCAAATATGTCTGAGATGTACTCTTAGATTTAATATTGTTATGGCTTGAATAGCATCAAAGTAATGTGTCATAGGAGAGAGCATTTCTGGTTAGGGTGGAGAGTGGTCATATAAGCCCTTCTGTAGATTGCAATTATAACTTGAACCAAATATTATAATTGTGAACTAAAATAAAATCCGAAGCCCCTCAGCCAACTAAATGGATTCCCACTTGGCCAAGGGGACCCTAGAAATATCTTAAAGCTGAGTTGCTGGCCATGAGAAGAGAGATCAGACATCCTCATCATGTCCCTTCCCTTCCCTTCTTCTAGATATGTCCCCCTCCCTTCTTTTAGATATCTTTTGTAGCTCATTAACAGGCCTAAGGCTATGCAAGGCAAAGCTTACACCACACCTGCAGGTCCTCAGTTTACTCAACAGATCTCATGAATCTTGAGTATATATCTGGTGACTTGTCCCTGATTAGCAGACTTCCTTATCTTAACTCAAAACATTTGAAACCTTTAGACAAAGCTACATTTCTTTAACCAATTATAAATCTAAAACTCTTTAAACCCACCTATAAACTGTATCCCCCCATCCCCCTGACTTTGAGATGTCCCACCTTTTCAGGCCAACCAATGTATCCCTTCCATGTACTGATTTATTTATGTGTAATTCCTGTCTCCTTGAAATGTATAAAACCAAACTGTAACCCAACCACGGAGAGTCCACTTGCTCAAGGCTTCCTGGACATGGCTCTGGGCCATGGTCACTCATACTTGGATCTTTAAATTATTTTACAGAGTTTGGATTCTTTTCTGTTGACATATTGAACATAATTATTTAAAGTCTTAGAAAACAAAGGAGGAGGAGGAGGAGGAGGTGGAGAAGGAGGTAGAGGAGAAAGCCACCACCCTGCCACCAGTAGAATTTACTCTAGAAAAACTGCAGCTACAAAGGGCAAGGGTTGCATGTTTAGAGTTTTCTGCAGAGGGCACTCTCCAGCACCCAGTATGGCATCAGGCAAGAGCAGCAGAAAACCCCAGACTTACTGGCTCAAGGTACCAGAGAATAATGTGCCTGACTGGAATAAAAGCTGGAAGTTCAAAGGAGAAAATTGGACAGTGAGAGAATTTCAAGAGTTAAGACCTAAAATGTAACTTGTAAACTCTGCCCAAATACCAGATTGAAAACCAGAATTCACATGTAGGTGAGACTCCAGCAGTCCTGGCAAAAATGCAGCCAGAGATTAGGGAGAAATCTACACTTGAAAGAAAATGCTAAGCCAGATGAGATCTGTGTTTGTTTGCTGTTTTGTGTCCTGCTATGATCCTGAGTGCATTCCTCAGCTGTACACAGTTCAGAAAACTGAAGCCATATTGCCTTGAGGTAGCAGAGAAAAAGCCCGAGGTTGGCAAAGCAGGGGAAAATTACAGAGGAATTTAGAAACAGGGAACCATAGTTTGAACATACCCAAAGATGTTTTTCTTTGAGTTCATCTGATTAGAGTTTGGTGAGCCTACTGAATCTGTAATTTCTATTGGTATTCAATTTTACTCAATTTTTTACATCTCTGAATTAAAAAAAAATATGGTTGTTTAAAGCTAAAATTGTAACATTGTATTTTGGAGTTTACAATGTATATAGATGTAATACATAGGACAACACAATACTAAAAATGGGGAAGTCAATGTAAACGTACTGTTGAAAGGCCCTGGTTTTTATTTTATTTTAAGGCTGAAAGGAATTGACACTGTATGGCATCTCAGATTAAAAGAAATTCATAAAGAACATTAGAGATGCTAAATATGAAGTAAATACATAATAGGAAATATTATTGGAGAAATAAAAGCAAAACAAACAAAAAGCCAATGCAAATTGTTTAGATGAAACTACAAATTTACTAGATGAGCTTAACAGTAGAATGAAAGTGGAAGAAGATATAATCAATGTAGGAAATGTTTTTCAAGAGATTTGGGATATTGTCAGCTAATTTTTCTGTAATAGAATAAAAAGTACACATACATATGATAAAAAGTCCCACATATGTGTGATCTATTGATTGTCAACAAATAATATCTTTTAAGCAAATGATGCTAGAACAACAGGACTCCATATAGGAGAAAATAAATATTTATAATCACCCCATGCCACACACAAAGATTATTTTGACATGGATCATAAACCTAAATGTAAATACTAAAATTATAGAATTTCCAGAACAAAACATAGGAGAAAAATTTTGTATTCCTGGAGTAGGCAAAGATTTCTTAAATAGAACAGAAAACATAAACCTTAATTAAATTAATTAATTTTGCTTTATAAAAATTAAAGTATTTTCTTTTTAAAAGACACATTAGGAAAATGAAACAGCATGCTACAGAATGTAAAAAAGTATTTTTGTACATACATTTGAAAAATGACTTGAATCCAAAATATATAAAAATCACTTATACCACAATAATAATAAAATTATTTTTAAAAGACAATGAAAAGGAGGAAAATAATTTAAAAAGACATTTGCAAAAGAAGATTGACATGATCATAAAGAGTGACAAGAGTGACATGGCCATAAGCATATGAAAAAGATATTCAGCCTTATATACACTCATTAGAACTACTAAATGAAACATTTTGGCAAAGTTGTAGAGCAACTGGAACCCTTCTACACTGCTCAGGAAGATTTGTGATCAACTTAACAATAACCCACAACCCTCGGTCCAACTGTACTGACAAAAGATTTAAAATGGCTCACCTGAATAGCAAATATTGAAAAGAAAAAAAATAATAAAATGCTACAACTACTTTGGAATGAATTTTCATAATATCTTCTTTAAGTAAACTTCTATGTACCAAATGATTTAGCAATTGCACTCCTAGATATTTACTCAAGATAAATAAAGACAAATGTTCACACAGAGACTTGCACAAATATTCATAGCAATTTTATTCATTCTAGTCAAAATTTAGAAGCAAACCAAATGTTTATTAACATTGAGTGAATAAAAAAAATGCCATGATATATCCATGCTATGGAATATTAATCAGCAATAAAAATGAATGAAATATTGATACATGAAAGAGTGTGGATGAACCTCAAAAAACTTTATGCTGACCTAAAGAACAGAAACAAATATGACATATTGAATGACTAAATATATATGACACTCAAGAATATATTAACATATAGATTCATCTGAGGAATGTAAGGTTGGTTTAGCATACAAAATCAATTTTATACAGCATAATAATGGAACAAAGAACAAGAGCCACATGTTTGTCATAATAGACACAGAAAAGAAAGGCATTTGACAAAACCCAATACCCCTTTATGATAACAATGGCAACAAAATCAACATAAAAGCACCTATGAAAAACCCGTAGCTAACATTATATGAAATACTGAATGCTCTCCCACTATGATCAGGACAAACTTGTCCATTCTGGCTACTTTGAATAAACTTGTATTAGAATTTCTAGTCAAGGAAATTAATTAAGAAAATAAAAAGCATGCAAATTGTAAAGGAAGAAGGAAACTATCATTTCTTGTACATGACATGATTATGTATCTGGAAAATCCTAAGGCATTTGCATAAAAGCTATTATCATTAATAAATGAGTTTAAGAAGTCTGTAGGATAGAATATCACTACACCAAAATCAACTGTAATTCTCTACATTAGGAATGAGCAATATAAAAATGAAATTAAGAAAACAATTCTATTTATGATAGCAATCAAAACAATAAACTACTTAGAATTAAATTTTACAAAAGAAGTGTAGTACTCATGTGCTAAAAATCACATAAAAATATTGAAAGAAATTAAGAAAAACCTAAATAAATGGAATGTCCTCCCATGTTCATGAATCACAAGAATCAATAATGTTAAAATGACAGTATTTCTGTCTTAGTTCACTTTATGCTGCTATAAAAATACTATAGACTGAGCAATTTATAATGAGCAGAAATTTATTTGTCCTATGGTCCTAGAGGCTGGAAAGTTCAAGAGCTAGGGGCCACATTTGTGACACCAAGCACAAGTGTCAAACATACATATACACATATATAATCATACATACACACATACGTTGGACTACATCAAATTTTTAAAAATTGTGCTAAAAATGATTCTACAAAGAAAGTGAAAAGACAGTACACAGAAAATATTAGCAAATCATGTATCTAATAAGGGACTGATATCTAGAATATATAAAGAATTTTCACAACTCAATAATAAAAAGACAACTAACCCAATTAAAAAATGGGAAAGGATTTGAATGGGCAGTTTTCTAAAGATTTCAACAAGAGTGTTATACACATAACCAATAATCACAGGAAAAGTTATTCAATGTTATTATGTGTTGAAATAAAAATGGAATACCATTTCTTACTTACTGAGATAGTTATAATAAAAAAGACAAATGCCAAGTATTGGAGAGGATGTGGAGAAATTGGAAACTTATATATATTTTTTTCTTTTTATTTATTTTTTTAAGCTGTTGAGGTGTGGTTAGGAACCTTCATATCTTGCTAGTGAGAATGTAAAGTGGTACAGTCACTTTAGGAAAATAGTTTGGCAGTTCCTCAGAATGTTAAATATAGTTACTATATAACTCAATAATTCTGCTCTAGATATCCATTGCTAATTTGGGGAAATTCATAGTCATTAATACTTCAGAGAATTATTCTGTTTCTTTCTCTCTTTCTACTTGATTTGTTATTCCCATTTTGTGTATTTACACCTCTTATAGTTGGCTCACAGTTCTTGAGTGTTATATTATGTTTGTTCATCCTTTTTTCTCTTTGAAGTTTCTACTGATATTTCTTCAAGTTCATTGATTCTTTCCTTGGTTATGTTCAGTCTATTGTATGCCTTTAATTTCTCTCATTTCCTTTTGATTATTTCTTATAGCTTCCATCTCTCTGGTTCATCCGTTTTTGCATGTTGTCCACTTTTTCCAATAGGATCATTAGCATATTAGCCACAGTTATTTTAAATTCTAGGTGTGATAATTCCAACATCTCTGCCATATCTGAGTCGGCTTCTGATGCTCTGTCTCTTCTAAGTGTGTTTTTTTGGTCTTTTAGTATGTCTTGTAATTTTTTGTTTAAAGTCAGACATGATACATGGTTAAAAGGAACTATGTTAAATAGACCTTTGGTATGAGGTTTTGTATTTATTTGGCTAGCAATTAGACTGTGTTTACTGTTTGTTGTGTCAGAGGCTAAAATTTCCACTGATGTCCTTGTTATTGTCTCTCCACTGGCATTGCAGTCTCCTAGATACTTCCTAAATAAGGTTTGAGACATGCAGTTCTTCCAGTTGTGTTCCCCCACCGCATGAGCCCTTGTGATGTGGTGGCAAGATATCAGAGAAGGGAAGCCTTCTATAGTCCTAAGACTTGGTTTCAGTCTTTTAGTGAACCTGTGTCCCTGGGCTGTGATCTTCACAGCTGCTTCTCAGTACCCTCGGCACCCTGCTTCTTGGCACCCTCCTCTTTTAATTAAGGTGGGTATTTCCCTTCCCCATGTGGAAGGCTAGAGAAGCCTGCAATTAGGTATTTCCCATCCCTTGGTTGGTTAGCCTAAAATCACAGCTGGTTAGGTTTTGGAGAAATAGTTTTTTTTATGGCAGGCCTTGTTAAGAAGAACAGAGTGCTCTGCAAGTATTTCAAAATGGCTACTTTTGTCCTGCCCTGGTATTGGTTCTTGGAGATTTTGGCAACGGGTTTCTGTTTCACTATGTTGTAATTCTCTGTATCTGCCTATCTGTCTCTCCAATGTGGGGGACAGTGGTTTGCTCTGTGACCTTAGTTCTCTGATAGATCTAAGAATTGTTGATTTTTCAATTTGTTCAGCTTTTTTTCATTTTTTAAATTTTACTTATACGTAACAATCCAGCCATGCCATTACCGACAATTTATTGAAAGAAAAGGAAATCACTATATCAAACAGATACCTGCACCCCAATGTTTATTGAAGCACTATTCACTATAGCCAAGATGTGGAATCAGCTTTTGTCTTGTATGGGTGGAAGTGATGACTTCCGAGCTTTTTATGTGCTAGACTGCAAATGGAAAGTCCCACTCTAGGTATATTCCTAAGAGAAATGAAAACATACGTCTACATAAAAACAACTTGCACATGAATCTTTATAGTAGCATTATTTATAATAGTCAAAAAGTGGAAATAACTCAAATGTTCATCAAATGATGAATGGGTAAATAAAATGTGGTATATCTAAGCAGTGGAATATTTAACAGGAAAAAGGAATGAAGTACTGATACATATTATGACATGGATGAAGTTTTACTTATGCTAAGTTAAAGACACTACCATATATTGTATGATTCCATTTATATGAAATGTGCAGAATAGACAAAAACTGAAGTAGTGTTTGCCTACACCTGGGACTGGGGGATGGTGTGTGGAGATGGAAAGTAACTACTAGTGGGTAAGGAAGTTCTTTTTGGACTAATGAAAATGTCCTAAAATTAGAATATGGTAATTGTTGTACAATTTTGTGAACATGCTGAAAACATTGAAATGTACATTTTAAACAGTTACATTTTATGGGTGTGAATTATATTCAGTAAAAATGTAAAGGTTAAAAAGTGAGGGAAATACCTGGTTGATCCTGCCAGTAAAAAAAAAAAAATAAAAAATAAAAAAAAATAAATAAAAAAATAAAAAGTGAGGGAAAAAACCCAAATGATTTCCTGAAGCTGGAGTAGAGGTAGGATTTACTGCAGAGACAGGAAGAAGCTTGTGGGGGAGGGTGCTGTCAATATCCTAGAAATATTATCATGTAAATATTATAATTGTAGTAGTGGCTCCATGTGTGGTTTCATTTATCAAAACTCACTAGTACTATTAAAATGAGTATGGTTTATTAAACATAAATTTATACCCTCATAAATAGGATTTTTAAAAAAACTGGCATAAGTAACAGGAAAAAAATTAAATATGTTGACAGAAATGTGGGTTTATGTCGTGGTTTATCAGCATATTTATTCAGTGATCTTGAGCAGATTACTGATCTCCCTCCAAACTTGTTTTCTTCTCTGTAAAAATAGATATAATAATATATATATCATAGATTTTTTTCTGAGATTTAAATAAAATAGAATTGTAAAAGTGCAGAATTTTATGTCAAATAGGAGAGAATTTAAATTGTATTATTTTTTTCCAAAGGTCAGTTTCAGAACAATTTTTTTAACCAACTTCCAAGTAATTGAAAAAAAATAAGATTTTTATTGAGAGGTTCTAACTTAAAATGTACTGCTTTAATGACTAAAAACACATAGAATTTTCCTGCATACTATCATAAACCTTATGTTCTTCAGAAAACATGTAATTGATTTATTGTAACCATATCAGTGGTTTGAACATGACTTTATAGTGATATTTTTACTAAGAAGTTTTTTTTTATTTCCTATATACGGTGACTAATGAATTTCTTAATGAAAAATTCATACTGAAACAACACAGCCAAGTTTGAATAGCACTAAAGTAAATTGTAATAATAAAGGATTTGAAAAGGCTTCAGTCCCTTCAATAACGAGACTAATGAGAAATGCCCTATCTGGTATCTTTACAGGTACCAGATCAACATGTAGTACCATGTATACCTTGTATGTCACCAAGGTATCAATCTATCCCCATGATTAGTTATTTGTACACACTGCAGGGAATACTGCAAGGGCCTAAGGTCTCTGGAACGAAGCCTTCTGAAAATTATACAATTCTTGAGATTCAAATGATGTGTGAATAATCAATATCACCCAAGGGCAGGTAATATTACCTGTCACTGTGATTCTTAGACTTTACTAAAGCAGTTCTAAACTTTTTTCAAATTAGAGACTGAAATGAGGAAACTATGGGCTCTCTTCCTAGTAAAAGGTACTCAGACACATCTAAAATTTTGCTCACAATTTTAGGAGAATTATGAACTTTGAAGCTAATTCATGGCCCACCAGGTATTAAAATCCTGTTATAAAGAAATTTGAACATCACTTTCTCGAAAGACAGCCCTTACTGAAGATAAAATTTCTGTTCTGCATTCTTAAATCTACTGACACATTGATATGTGATCATCCAGAATGTAAGCAAGGGTTTTTAATCTGCATTTCTTCTGGAGGCAACTTATCTTGTTTGTTTCAGATGACTGTACTACAAAGATTATTTTGCTTATGTTTGAAAAATTATGTTATCAGTAGATCCCTTAATTTCTGTAGCATATCATCATAAATTCTCACTAGCTAGAGATTTTTTCACTGTTTTGGACTTTTGGGTTTTGTTTGGGTTTCAATGAAATTTAAAGTCATGAAGGGATGCAGAATTTTATTAAATGCTTTTTCTGCTTCTGGGTGCATTCAGTGTTGAAGACTATGTATGGGTATAAATAGCCTTAGGCTGGTGGCGTTCTCAAATGCAGGTTATAGGAGCAATATACTGGGTAGGTGAGTGGACTCACAACCTCCTGAGTAGCTGGTGATGATGGTAGCAGAGGTCACAGGAAGCTTATCTCACTCCCAAGCACAGTGCACTTTTATCAGTAAATGTTGTAATGGGCTGTGCAAGCCAAGCTCCAGGCCAGTATGCTGTGCTTGCAGGTAAGAACCAGCTGACCCGCTGCAGTGGTGGTAATAGGATTTATCCTCAAACTTTTTTAACCCAGAAAAGTGCTTGGGTATCTCAGGCAACGAGTTGAGCAATGGAACACTTAATGGTCTGGGTTCTGTGCTTTGTCTCAGTGGGGAGGGTGGTGAAGCTGAGTGGAGATAGACCAGCCAAACCTTCACTCTGGCCACTCAATCGTGGGTGCAAGCCCTGGCCCTCATGGAGGTTAGGGAGCAGTCCTCAGGCCCCCGGAGAAATGCCTGTGCAAGGAGGAGAGCAATTGTTTTTTTCTTTTGCTTTTCGGTTAAATTCCCATGTTCCTTCTTGGATAAAAGTTCAAAGTGTGAATCTCTATACTATTTTGCTTCTTCCAAGTGGGTGAGTCATGCTAGAAAAGTCTCTAGTCTGCCATCTTGGGAAACATTATCTGGGACCTTTGAAGCAGCTGGAGAAGGGGTTGCATTTAAGTTGGAAGAGATTTCTTGGCCAGGCACAGTGGCTCATGCCTGTAATCCTAGCACTCACTCAAGGTCAGGAGTTCAAAACCAAGCCTGAGCAAGAGTGAGACCCCATTTCTACTAAAAATAGAAAGAAATTAATTGGCCAACTAAAAATATATAGAAAAAATTATCTGGGCATGGTGCCTGTAGTCCCAGCTATTCAGGAGGCTGAGGCAGAAGGATCGCTTGAGCCCAGGAGTTTGAGGTTGCTGTGAGCTAGGCTGACACCACAGCACTCTAGCCTGGGCAACAGAGTGAAACTCTGTCTCAAAATAAATAAATAGGAAGAGATTTCATCTGTTTTTAGATACTGAAGAGAATGAATTACAAGCCCAGAGGTAGTCAGTCTCTTGTACATTTGTTTTGGGGATGAATAAGGTTTAAATTCTGGAATATAATTTTCACAAATTAAGCAATTCCTGGATCCAATCCGGTATTTCTCAAGTAATATGCATATATAACATGTAAGCTAGAAGCATGTCACTGTTAAAGTAGAAAAATAACCTTTTTCAGAAAATTTTACCAAACATTTTATGTTCATGGAAAGCTCTTGCTTTTTTATTTTCTCTGAATTCTTCTTAACCTATTGACACCTGCTATTTTATGTCTCAATGTCACACTCAATTATAGAGTGGCTTCTGATTCAGTAAAAGTTACATGGTTTGCTAGTAACTAAAAATATAATCTTTCACGTTCTTTTGGAAGAAGTACTGTGACTTTGGGGCACTGTCCCATCTGAACAATTCTGAGAACCATTGATCTGTAACTGCAGTCATTTCTGTCTATCACACTCATAATGAAAGAAAAGAGAATTCCAGGGATACGGAAGAATATTTTGGAGACCTCATTTTTTTGCCTACAGTGTATTTGCCTATCTCAGCTAAGGCAAACAAAAGTTATGTCTGGGGACACATTTTAATCTTTAAGTAGCTAATATAAGCTTCTTTGCTCTGCATGATTTATCAGGGGTTTTCTTTATCTTCTTTTTAACAGGCAGCTCAAATTGTCGCTCTATAAGATCTAAATGAACAGGGTGTCTCCCTGGGTAAGGCTAAAAGCGTGATCACTTTGGAAAGTCTGGCCATCTCTTTCCTTCTTGTATGCCCAACAGGTATTCTACAGAGTAGCCTTTTCCTGCCTGCTGATTAAACCAAGATCTAATTTTTTCAGAAGAATTCATAGGTTCCAAGAAGAAAGCAGGAAGTTGTCTCTACATTTACCACTCTGTGGGTTCAGATTTTCTCTGTTATGGGAGGTTGTGTATATTTCTACTATCAGCCACCCTCACGTCAGCTCTTTGACTTTCAAGACCTCGCAGCGTCTGGCATAGAGGAGGTGGAGAAGTTTGAGTGGACAGTGTTCATCTTTATGTACAGTGCCATCAAAGCAATGTAGCTGGTTAAAATTGGGTGACACTGACGTATTTTAGCTCTCCTTCCAACTCCTGATGGCTGTGTGCCCTAGGGCAGGTTACTGAACCTTGCTAAGTCTAAAATTGTCAACTTTGCTTCCCAGTAGTTCTTTTTGCTATACTTTCAAGGCTAATTAGTCTCCCCTCTGACTAACATATTCTTTCTTCAGATATACTGGAAAATTCAGTTTAAATTCAATAACAGATACAGTTATAGAGATCATTATGATCTTTAAGGTGATTTTTGCATACCTCTTTCCTGAATCTTTATGCATTTATTTTACAATCACTAGTATGTAACTTCTTGGTGGTTCCCTAACTTTTATCTAGAGCTAGTGCAAGTGGAGCCACCACTAGACAGAAGGATTTGTCTGCTTTGTAATCCCAGACAATTGCTGTCCCTACAAGTATCATTATAAATGGCAACTGGAACTGTGCAAGACAGGCAGCCCAGACTGACCCCTGACAGTATATGACATTGCCCTTTTGTTCCTATGAAGTCAATTTATATTCCAGATTCAGATCATTTTCAATCAATTGTGCTAGTTAATGTCTAAGAGTCACTATCTATTATATTAGTAATCAAGATATATTGTTTCTTCTGTACTTCCATTATCTTTTGGCCATGCAATTCTTTTGAAAGAAAAAAGTAATTAAGTTTGCTAAGAATGATTTATTCTTTACAAATATATTCTGCTTATTGTTTCCGATTCTATTATTTCTTTTCTCGAGGAAAAGAATCATGCATGGCATTCACCACATAAAAAAATAAAAATAGTATAAATATATGAGTCAGACCTTCATAAAGTCTTCAGTGACATCGTGATCTGAATAGGGATCTGAATTATGTTTCCTGAATAATATGAAAACACATTTTTTTTTTTACCTCTGTGCTCAGTTTTTTTTTTTTTGCTATATAGTATAGTGGAAGCCAGGATTTGAATAACGACTCTGTTATTTTGTTGCTTTATAAACTTGGAAAGGGACTGAAGCTTTCAGAGCCTCAGTTTTTCAGTCTACAAAAATGTCTCACCCACCCACCACCAAATGTCTCTATTTGTGTCATGTCTGGCCATGTAAGAGAATAGGAGAATGTATGACATGTCATTTCTCGCAGGATTATGTCTTATCTTAGTTCTTAGAATCTGGCCCAGTGTCAGGCATGTTACAAACATCATAAATAACTTTTTTTTTTTTTACGTATAACTGCTACTTTACCTCTTATGCCAGCCTGCTAAGCTGGGGTCTATTCTCCATTGTTCCATCTGTACTACTTTTTCTCCTCAGTTCTGGGGAGCCGCATGTGGCTCCGCTGCTGACTATATTGCCTGATGAACTGCAGGTAATAGGAGACCCATCAGCAGGATGCCAGGACACCCTGGAAGATTGAAAATGAATAAGAGCTGCCAACACTATGTACAGATGCCAACAAGCTTGTAGGACTTACACAGAACTGTTCCTGAGGTCAACCAGGGGCCCGAGAGTGAACTCTGTACCTGTCCTTAGGAGGAGGTCCTGTAGCAGGCACTGGATCAGAACTGGGAGGAATAAATCTCCTTAGTGGCCAAACTGGTGAACTAGAAAAAAACCTACACACATTGCCCTCATAGAGAAGATCAAAAGTGGTAAGTGGATATTCCCCTTCTCTCTTCATCTAAGAGAGAGCACTGGGAATCAACAGAGAGGTAATGGGAGGCTCCCAAAGTGCAGGAGAAGAAAATGGGGTAACTCACTCGGCAAGATTGGAAGTACATGAGGAAGGCTCCCACATGTGGGGAGGGGATAGAAGAGAGAATCCTGGGGCTCCACACTTCCCCTTTGGCCATTGCTTTCAGAGCTGCAGCCTCCACTGCACTCCCCTCCACTGCAGCAGGCCATTAGACTAACACAGGGAGCTGGCTGGAGACTGTGAAGCAGCATTGCTCTGGAAAGAAGGCACAGTGAAGTCCCATTGGTTTATGAATCCTAGGTGCTGAAGCTAATGCCTCTTTGGGGTCCCAGCCCCAGGCTGCTGCTTCCACCCTAGGTTCAAATCCATTGCTGCTGGTTCCCCATCATCCCTGCCAGGCCAAGGAGAGAGTGGGGAAACTGGGTGTTCTTGCAATTCCCATAGGTAGGTGCTGCAGGCCTCTACTGCCTGCAAGGAACGTGGACACTCACTGCTGCTGCCTGAGGAACTGAGCCCAGCAATGGCTACCAAAGGACAGAGGGAGTGCCCAAGGCCTTTGGTGCCCACCGCTGCTTTCTTAGTGGTGCAGATACCACTGCCATCACCTGGACAACACCGCCACCTATGGACCCGCATGGGTTGAATGTTCACAGCATGTGTGCCTACCACCCACAATGCATCTGCCACATATGCCCCTGAGCTCACCCACCATCTGCTGTACATCTGCTGCACACCAATTGCCCAGGACAACCACAGAGGACAAGGGAGACACAGGAGAGCAGCAGTGTTAAAGGCTTACAGTGCACCTGCCCCTCTCCTGTCTGGTCAGTCTTCTGGAGTAGGACTCAAGTGTAGCATCCAGGGACCTCTTTCTTCACTGAGCAACAAAGTTGCCATCTGAGGAGAAGAGGTGTGCAGCAAAGCTATCTATCTTCATCTGAGAGAAGAGGTTTCAGATGAGATGCAGCCAGCATAAGAACTCTGGCAGGATGAAAAACAGGCTATTTTGACACCCACAAAGGATCACGATAGCTCTACAGCAATGGACTCAAACCAAAAGGAAATTGCTGAAATATCAGATATGGAATTCAGACTATTGACGGCAAGTAAGATCAATGAAATTAATGAGAAAGTTGAAATTCAACATAAAGAAACCAAAAAAAAAAAAAATTCAGGACATTAATACAAAAATCACACAAAAAGAAATATAATATAAAAAACAGAACTTCTAGAAATGACAGTCATTTAGAGAATTTCAAAGTACAGCAGAAATTTTTAACAACAGAGTAGAATAATCAGAAAAAAGAATTTCAGAGCTTGAAGACGTTTGAATTAGCCTCATCAGACAAAAATGTAGAAAAACGAATCAGGAAGAATGAACCATCTCCTCAAGAAATATGGTACTATGTAAAGCAAATGAATATAAGAATCATAAGCATCCCTGAGGGAGAAGAAGAAAAAACAGAAAGCATGGAAAACCTATTTGAGGCAATAATTGAGGAAAATTTCCCTGATATTGCTACAGATTTAGACAACAAGATACAAGAATGTCATCAAGCATCTGGAAGATTGATAGCAAATAGGACATGACCAAGACACATAGTCATCAGTCTGGCCAAAGTCAAAGTGAAGGAGAAAATCCTACGTGCTGCAAGACAAAAGTATCAAGTAATTTACAATGAAAAACTCATCAGACTAACAGCAGACTTCTCAATGGAAACCTTAGCAAGAGATTGGGGTCCTTTTCTTCTTAAACAAAGTAACTTCAAAGTATTTTGTGTTCTGCAAAACTAAGTTTCATAAATGAAGGATGAAGGAGAAATAAAGTCTTTCTCAGACAAGTAAACACTAAGGGAATTTGTGACCACTAGACGTGCCCCACAAGATATGCTTAAATTGCTCTATACATGAGAACCAAATAATTAATACCCACCAGGGTAAATAATACCTGAAAATTAAAACTCACAGCTTTTATAAAATAGTAACACAAGGGAGGGAAAAAAAAAAAGAAACTCGGTAGCAATCAACATGATGAACAGAACAGTATCTCCATCTCTTTTGCAATCCTTCCTGACATTCCTTGTTATCCCAGCCCACTTCATCTACAAAAAATCATTGATATACTTTCTATTAATATAGAATATAATTTGTATTTTCTAGACATTTATAAAAATTGAATCATACAGTACTTACTTTTTTATGTCTAGTTTGTTTTACTCCAAATAATTATTTTGAGATTCATACATGTTATGTTATGTATCAAGAGTTTAGTCATTTCTAATTGGTGAACAGTAAGTATTCCATTGTATATATGGACGTACTTCAGTTTCCCCAATACTATTTATTTATTCCCCAATACTATTTAAAGACTTTTTAATCCTAGCTATTTTTATAGGTGTATAGTGTTATCTCATTATAGTTTTAATTTACTTTTTCTTAATTACTAATGGTGTTTAGCCATCATTTCCTATGCTTGTTTGTCATACATATATCTTCTTTGGTGAAGTAGTTGTGTATTTTTTATTGGACTATTTGTTTCCTTACCATTAAATTTTGAAGGTCTTTTTTTATATTGTGCATACAATTCTTTATCAGATATAGGAATTACGCATGTTTTCTCTAAGTCTGTGGCCTCTGTTTTTATTCTCTTAATAGTGTTTTTTGAAGAACAGAAGCTTTACATTTTAATGAACTTTAATTTATCCTTTTTTCTTTCATAGATCATGCTTTATATTTAAGAAATTTTTACCTGATCCAAGGTTACAAAAATTTTCTCCTTCAGTTTTTTGTGGATGTTTTATATTGTAGGTTTTACGTTTAGGTTTATGATCCATTTTGAGTTAATATTTGCATATGGTATAAGATATTGATAAAAAATACTTGTTTTCTCTCTTTCTCTTCCTTTCTTTCTTCTTTCTTTTTCATATGGATATTCAAAAGTTTTATAAATGTTTTGAAGAGTATATTTTCTCCACTGAATTGACTTTGAACTTTTGTCATCAATCAGTGTCTATATGTGTATGGATCTATTTCTACAGTCTAGATTCTGTTCCATTGCTCTATTTATCTATATGTTTTCCAATATCATAAATATACATAGTGTCTTAGCCTAAAATCTCTCTGTCTCAAGGCTGTAGCTGGAGCAATCATAGGACTTTCCTCACTTATTTTCCATTTTTCAGAGATAACTATCCTTTATTACCTCATGTCTAATGTCTTGAAACCATTGTTTAATATGTTTTGTTTTTTATAGTTAATTTTTATAGTTATAGTTTTTATAGTTAATTCAGGAGGAAAACTAAATCCATTTCTGATTTCACCATTTTATCTGGAAGGAAAAGTTCGATTAATGGTACTTTAATAATTTTATATTGACTATAATTAGTGTACCTATTTTGTAGAACTAAATTCAGTAAAATTTCTTTTGCATTAGTCAATTATTCAGCTTTAAGACCCCCGTTTTTCCCCAACATTACACTTCTATCAAATAATACAACATGCTCATTCTTTTCACTGAGAACGTGTTCCAGTTGTCCCCTCAGTAGCTGCAATCTGGGTATGTCATTGTGCTAAACCTCAGAAACTTCTCCTATGCTGGCCCTTCTTTCTGGAATATTGTTAACCCATCTTTTCACCTAACTGAATTCTCCTTCTCTGGGTCTTAGCTTAAATATCAGTTTCTTAGGCCTTTCCCGATCCTCACATTCTCATTAAAGTTATGTTCCCTTGTTATTCCCTATCAAGTCCTTTCTTTTTTATTAAAATTTATAGTGTTTCTAATATTATGTTCACTTGTTTGTTTACTCTTTTAATAATTTTCTATGTCATTAGAGTATAATCTCCACATGGCCAGTGATTTAGTTTGTCTTTTCCCCTTTTAGGCACAATTCCCTCAATGTACTTTGTGTCTAGTAGGGAAGACAGACATTAATGACTTCTAAATTAAAAAGTGTTTATAATGAGGGTACCTAATATCCCTGTATTAAGCTTCTCTGAGAAAGTGGTCCTTAATTGGAGACCTACAAGGTAGCAGCTAGCAAAGAGTGATTGAGGAAAGAAAGCAGTCACTCCTATACTTAGCTGGAGAAAGACTTGCTGGAGGACCTTGCTGGGGGATCCAAGCATGACTAGAAGTAAAGGTGGCAAGGGATAGCCACATTGATGTGTTTGAACTGTTGTCATGTCAAAGAGAAATTAATCATATTCTTTATTGCTTTGGAGCTCAGAAGTAAGACAGGGGAATGTTTTAAAAAAGAGTTTATTTCTAAGATCAGGGAATTAAGGTGGCAATTAAAGCCTAGGGATTTTGACACAGTATCAGGAAGATCTTTCTAACATCTGGAATTGGTCAAAAATTGTCTTCTTTAAAATGTAAAAAAGTCTCTACACTCGTAGGTGCTCAAAAATTGCATGACCATTGCTTAAACGTATATTAAATCAAAATGTAATATTCTACTTACACATATAATGATATATAATCCACAATGGAACTTAGAGTAGTAGTCAAATATGGAATCATCTTTGATACCTCACACTTCAATCACAATTTTGGTAGATCCTAGTTTCCAAATACATAAAAAAAAAATCTATTTATTTCCATGTTAACTATAACAACTCTGTTAAAATCACTGTCATCTCTCACTTAGCTGCTGCAGTAGCCTCTGATCTGGCCTCCCCATATCCACAATTGCCACTTCCAATGCATTCATCAATGATAGAATGATATTTTAAAAACGAAACTGGTAACAACTGCATCCCTACTTAAAGGACTTCTATCTCACCCCGTATATTTTTTGTACAGAGTCCAGAATTTATGAACTATTTGGCTTTATAGTTCCAAGTGAACTGACTTTGCCTGCCTCTCCAGTCTCATTTTATGCCACCTTCTCCCTCACCCTGTGTGTTCCAGCAACACTGGCTTGCAGTCAACAGCTCCGCTGGGCCAGGAGATTCTTCCACCATAGGAATTTGCTCATGCTGATGCCTCTGTCTGGACATCCCTTCTGCTACTACTCCTCTTTGTGTGGCTATTGTCTTTCAGGTTTCAGCTTAAATATTTCTTAATCAGAGATGATCCCCTCACACTGTAGACTAGGATAGTTTCATTGATTTTATACCTCACAGCATTGTCCACCCTTAATGTAGCATTTCTCACAAATGTAATTGATTAGTAAGAGCTATAATTATTAATATAGTCTCTGTCTTTCCACTAGATTGTAAGTTTCAGAAGGATCATGTCTAGGGTGGACACTTAGCTTTGATCTAGCATGATGTCTAACACAAGGTATATTGCTCAATTAATACATGTTGGATGAGGTTTTAATGTTACGGGATGGATTAGGAAATTTATAGAATCATAAAACTCTAGAACCAGAAAATACTTCAGTCATATTCTAGCCCATCTCATTAATCCTATAAATTCAGAATTCAAAGTTCAAAAAGGTTACATTACTTGTCCAAAGTTAAAAAATTTAGTGGCAGAACCAGGATTCAGTGAAACCCAGGTATGTTAACTCCCAAGTTACTGCCTTGTCCAACATATCAGACTATCTCCCTGTCCTAGCATTTTCAATTTCACAACCTGATTTTTCACTTACTGAGAAAAACAATACGATATCCAATATGGAAAGAGGAGATGCAATTTAATTAACAACAGGAAAATTAATGGCAATTTTTTTCTTCCATCGTGTTGAATATTGTGGCACAGTTATATTATTCCAATGTTCTCCATGCATATTTCTTGTTTATATTCTGCTAGAGATCTTATTAATGAGTATTGTCAGTCAGATAATTATCACAAATAGAATTGGACTCTTTTCTTGTTTAAATTAAGTCTGCGTGGAGGAGTTTATGTGAGGATTTATTTCTGTGTGACCTCATACCATTTGGGAGTAATGCACTGTAGTATGGAATTTGTCACTGAAAATTTGGCTATGGGACTTCAAAAATACAAAAAAGAATTTTTAAATCTTCTACTAAAAGTACATCTCCACATTTACTAAACATTTAGTCTACTGTTGTTTAAAATTTGCTGTCAAAGTAAATGATTAGAATTTTCTAGGACAAAAAATAGGGATCAAGGGCATTTTTCATTCAGATAAGGATAGATATGATATGTAATAATTCAATTCAAATCTTAATGAGAAAGCACAGAGCTAGACACTAGGGAAACAACTGCAATTAATTGATAGAGGAGGCAGATTTAATGCTTATTTTAAAAATTATTTTGAGTCATGCCACCACTCTAACTTTGCATTTGTTGTTTTGTGAATTATTTGACTAATTAATGAAAGAAATATGGATTGATTACCATGTCAGGCAATCGAATAAGTGCTAGGAATATGAGGATTAAGATACGTTCCCTCACTTATCAGTAACTTGAGATGTGAAGGAAACATTTAGAATGTTAATATGGCCGTGTTTCTCAATATCAGTAAGATTCTTCTGTTATCAATTTATATTTTCATAATCCAATTATAACATATAGAGTATAGACTAAGTTACTGTAATATAATACTCCAAAAAATATGATGGATCCATCCAGGTGATAGTTTTATTCTTTCTCATGTAGGAGTCAGTCCATCCAATTCTGGCTAGCAGGGACCTTTGTTCTAGGAGGTCACCCAGGGACCCAGTTTCTCTTATTGAGTTGCTCAACTATCTCCTAGAGTAAGGTCCTCTTTCTCCTGGTCAAAGATAGCTCGTCAGCACATTTTTGTTCCAATCTCATGAAAGAAGAGAGAAAGAGAAAATGAAATGTAAGCTATTTTCTCTTTAATGAATATGATTAGGTTTAACACATTACTTCTGCTAACATCTGATGGGTGGGACTTAGTCACAGGCATACACCTATGTGGAATGTAGGCTGGGAAATGTCGCAACTAACTGGAAAGTTCTATGCTCAGATAAAACTCTGGGGGTTCTATTATTGAATGGATTAGAAGATAATAAATAACCATGGACAATTATCAGTTTCTGCTAATTTGTCCTTCTAACTATCCAGGTATCCCTGCATCCTCATCTTCCCTCACAAATAAGCTCAACTCTTCTTCAATGCAGCCCACCTAAAATCTTATTCAGTTACTGCTGCTCCAGAAAATCCAGGGATAGAGGGAAATGTAGTCTTCTCTATCAGGTATGGAATTGGTATCTTGCGATTTGGCATCAACTAAACACAAGTTACAGCCCGGCGTGGCGGCTCATGCCTGTAATTCTAGCACTCTGGGAGGCTGAGGCAGGAAGATTGCTTGAGGTTAGGAGTTCAAGACCAGTCTGAGCAAGAGCGAGACCCCGTCTCTACTAAAAATAGAAAAAAAAGAAATTAACTGGGCCTGGTGGTGCACATCTGTTGTCCCAGCTACTTGGGAGGCTGAGGCAGGAGGATCACTTGAGCCCAGGAGTTTGAGGTTACTGTGAGCTATGACTATGCCAAGGCACTCTAGGCTGGGCAACAGAGCAAGACTCTGCCTCAGAAATAAATAAATAAATAAACAAACACAAGTTACATGCCTGCCTCAGCTCCAATATGTAATGACGGAGTAGGCACAGGATAACTGCAATGAAAACACCCATTAAGAAATGTAAAAAATGGAAAGCACACAGCTATTTTTATCCACTGTAAATGTTAAATTCTCCTAGGCAGCAATTGTGAATACTCTCCATCCTGCTGGTGGGGTTAGTTCATTGGGTAATTGAGATTCTAGTTCTGGTCTCAGGAAGTATTTCCTTTGTCCATTGTCCCCTGCAGCTTTGAATTTATGTTTTTGGGAGGGTCTTCCTTATCCACTGCCCACATCAGAAAGTGGTAAGAGTGCTCTTTCCTTGGTACAGCTTCAAGGACGGAGTATTGTCTTAGAGATATAACAGTATGGGTCCTTGTACACCAGGCTTGTGCTTTCTATGGTAATAAAATTCCTTCAAACTCATAGGATTATTCTGTTTGCTTCCAATCAGTTCCATGTGGAGTAACCATGCCCAAAAGTATCTTTTGGATAAACTTCTATAGAGCCTACAAACTCCCTTTTTTTATTTATTGTTCTCTCTGTTTTTGCTCATCTCTCTTTTCCTCAACTTAGTATTATGTACCTTAATACCATCTGAAACTACTGGTCTTTAGCCCTGGACTGGTTCTGAGGGATAATCTTATACTCTTTGAGATCTGAAAACAGATTTTTCCACTCTCTAGAGCCCCAAATTAATGTAATTTTAATCCATTAAATTGCAGGTCATAGATAAAGAGACTCTCCATTAGCACAACTGTGTTCCTTTTCATCTCTATTTGCAAATGGACCATTTCTTGCCAACTTTATCTCATGTCCCTTGTAGCATTTTTCTGGTAGTTCCAAGGAGCAGTCAATATATGCCAAAAATATGACATTCTTTTAATCCTATTACCCCTATGGGGATCTATGGCTTGGTAGTAATGTGGTATGTGCCCAAGTTGGCATATGTTTTAGAATGGCATATTAAGGGACATTGCTGTTTAGCCTGAAGATCCCCTCTACCTGCTACCTATTGTGTTGAACTAATATCATGTATATTTCTTTTTTATCTAGGGCAGTATCCCACTTCCAGGAACCAATTTCTATAATAAGAGAGTATAAGTTAAACAGCTATAACCTAAAATATAGTGCCTTGAATAAAGCAGAAGTTTATTTCTTCCTCTCATACCAGTTAAGATGTGAGCCATAAAGATGGGTAGCTATTACTCAGCTACAAGGTCATCTAGATTTTTCATATCTTATTTCTTCATTATCCTTCAGATAATATCCTTCATTATCCCTTATTGTCCTTACATTCATGCTTGGAGAATATTTCCAGCCTATGAGAAAAAAGAAAAAGGAAAATGGAGTTATATTTCCTTTATAAAAAGGAATCTGCACATCCCTTCTGCTCACATCTCATTTGTAGAAACATAGTCAATACCTATTCCCGACTGAAAGAGAGGCTGAGACAAGTAATCACTAGCTGGGCAACTATGATCCAGCTAAAACTCATGGTGTTTTATTGCTAAAAGGGAGAAGAGGCAGAATGATGGAGAATTTGCAAGCTCTGTGTTACTCCAGTGAAATTCTGTTGATATGAGGACATTTGATTAGCAAATAGTTGCATCACAGTATAATAATTGAACAAATGTAAATTTGACAAAGGACCATGTAAGACCAGAGGAGCCATAATGCTGCCTTCTGTAGGAGCCTGAATCAGAAATGGATCCAGGTAAAGAACTGATAGAAACAGGAGAGAAGGTAAAAAGGAATTAAGGATGCAAAATTTTCTTCTTAACCAAAAGTTTCAATAATAGAACACAAATGTAGTACTCTAAGATGCAAGGTAATTCTCCTCTTTATCATTTAATTCTACACAGTAATTTTTCAAAGATATTGAATATGCTTGGTAAGCTAGGCTACACATAATTGAATATATTAATTAGGGGGATGAATCCTCATGAGGAACAGTAATGAAATATGTCACTCGTAACATCTACAGTACAGATGTTACATCCTGTACTATGTATGTACAGAATTGTTTTTGATAGAATTTTTTAAATAGAGTTTCATCCCTATAATAGTTTTTCTTTCAATGTAACACAGTATCAAAGTCCAGGGTTAGAATGATAAATAATCTGAGAGAGCTACTTAGGCAAAGTAATGAAAAGTAATGAATATTTTTAAATCAAATATTCATTGTTTAGAGTATGAGCCAGGCATTGTGCTTGGCCCTGGGATTAAAAGGTTGAATTACACACTTTTCTTGGTCTCAAGGAGTCTGATTCCCATGGGGGATACAGATAAACCAATATGTGTTACACAGTGTGACATGTATTAATATTAAAGACATTTAAGCTATTATGTCGATATAGGTAAGAGTGAGTCAATTGTGAGAATGGGAATAAAAACAGGAAAGACTTCAAAATTTCCAGTCTCAAAATTTTGGAGAGTAGGAAAGAAGTCTAGCTAACGGGTAATTCCATGGGAAGTTGTTGAGGAAGCAGACAAAAGTCAAGCTTTAAATTTGTTTATTTTATGTTTTTCCCTTTTCTTGTTCCTGAACTTATTCTCCAAGTTCTAATCTAAAACCTTTCCCAAACTCTGGGAAATTAGAATAAGATTTGGTGAGTGCTCCGTTTTTATTTTTTAAAATAACCTAAACTGTTTTTGTATGCTAAATATTCATTTATTCATTTGTTTATTAAGATAGTTTGAACACTTAGAATGTGCCAGGAGTTAGTAACGAAGAAGAAAATTTTTTTGCTTTAATGCCAGTGTGGCCTCAAGTTCCAGCCCAAGGAGAAGGGGGATAAGTAAAGAGATCTCTATCCCACAACTGGTACCACGCAACTGCGGGCAAATGACCAGTGGGTAGTAAAGCACCCAGACACTAAAGGGCTACAAGAGCCACTTCTGAGAGAACGCCCTCTACTGGAGGGAGGGGGAAGAAACTGCATCGTTACAGGCCTGTACTGTTGCACTCTGAAATTCGAGGTTACCAGAAGCCCACTGAATATTTTATTCAAAAACTTCCATCCCAGCGTCTAGTACAAGAAATTGCTCCTTACTTCAGAACAAATCTCTTCCAGAGTGCAGCTATTGGTGCTTTCAAGTGAGGCCTATCTGGTTGGCCTTTTTGAAGATACCAATCTGTGCACTATCCATACCAACTGTGTAACAATTATGCCCAAAGACATCCAGCTAGCATGGCACATACGTGGAGAACGTGCCTAAGAATCCACTATGATAGGAAACATTTCATTCTAAAAATAAACAAAACAAAACTCTTCTTTTTGTTATTGATAGTTCTGAACATTAGGTATTTTTTGTTTTTCTCCATGGGGTCAAAATATACCTAAGTATATGATTGTGAATGTAAAAATAGGGGACAGAAATTGAGTATTGACTGTTTTTTCATTTTCATTTGTGTGTGAATTTTTAATATGTGGGGATGTAATGTATTAATGCAAGTCAAATTGTCTCAATGAACAAGTTTCAACAGTTCAACTGAATAACAATTTTAAAAAACCTGTTAAATTTTTCTGGACAATGCCAAGTGTTTGCATTTTTAAAAAACAAATACATTTCTTATCAAAGGTGACTAATGACATTTGTAGAATTTTGTCATACAGTAGATCCCATCCATCACTATACTCTTCTGAGTTGTCCTGCATGCCAAGTATATGTTTTTAATGTTGTCTGTCTTCTGTGCTATTCCTGTCAGTTTGCTATAAAAATACATTAAACTAAAAAAAAATCTTGTCCTCAAAGTACTGGTAGTCTAGTTAAATAAATAACCTAGAAAACGTGTTAACAAATTTGGCATGATAACTGCTTTGAGAGACAGCAGCAAATGGTGGACACAAAGGCTCACAAAGAAGGCATTTTTGATCCAGCTGGAAAGAATCTACATGGGCTTCTAAGAGGAAGGGATACTGGTCTTGAGTTTGGAGACTAAGTAAGTATCACCAGGTAGGGCATGCCACAAAGCAAGAATTGTGTGCATATGAATAGAAATGTGAGTAAAGAAGACATGCTTGGGGAATCAAAAGAATTAAAACATAGAATGTAATGTCATTGTAAAAGAGAAAACATCAATGTGAAATAATTATTGAAAGAGAGGTCAAGAAATTTAGATTTTTTTCTTGATTTTCATTTCTATCATTCAAAACAATTACTGAGCACCTACTCATGTTCCAAGGCCTGTGCTTGACTCTGGGGAAATACGAATGAACAAAAACAGACATGGGACTTGCCTTTGGGGAGTTCATAAGTTATAACAGATATAGACACAAATAAAATAAGCTCACCAATAAATATATAAATACACGCTACCAAACTGTGCAAAGATCCAGTGATATGAAGGGGCTTGGTGAGCTTAAAGAGCTGAAAAAAAGGCTTCAATATCCTTTCTAATTAATTAAGTGGAAGTTATGATGCTCTCTAAAGCCTCTTTCAACTCTGATGCTTTTATGACTCTAAATCTCATATCACTTATCATGGATTCTAATAATTTGGGTTCAAAATTTCCATGATATAGTCAGAAAGTGAAGTGAGATTAGAGAAGTCCAATCTTATTTTCTCAATATTTTAAAGCTGTTTGAGAATGCAACCAGAAATGTGGAATCAGATGTTAGAAATGTTTTTGGGACACTTCTGTTTAAACTTTAAAAACAAAATTTCACAAACATCCAGGAATTATTGTGTTAATGACTGTGTTTAGGAAATGCCATATAAGAAGAAGGACAAATGATCTTAGAAACAATAGACATGACAGTCTTTTGATAGTGTGTACAGTCTTGGCAGTACAAAGGCCCACTGTTATATCCCTACACACCTGGGATGACTGGGCAGAGTTGTCAACCACACTTGCATTTGGGGATCTAAAGCATTGGAGCTCAGAATACGTGGAAGTTGTGGCTCAACAATGACTGTAGGATATACAGGAAGGACTGATCTTGACTCCTGGGAATGTACTACTTAATATCATGGTTACCTTGGGCGAGTTAGTTCAAGTTAGCTACTGTTCATGCGCCTCAGTTCCCTTATCTATAAAATTAGGATGAAGAAAAAAATGGTCTTACCTATCTTACAGAAGAGATTTGAGGATAAAATAATGAAAAATAAATAAAAAGAAGGCTGTTGTGAAATGAGAAAGAGAGAGAAGTGAGTTTCTAGGGAAGCTGAAGATAGTAAATATTTTACAATTTTTACAATTTTTTTAATGAATTTTCTTTAATAAATGTAGAAGTGAATGGTATGTTCATAGTTGGTTTTTTTTAGTTTGCAGTTTAAAAATTGCCCTAATTGCAGCAAAAAATTTGGTTAGTTTGTGTTGTTTTCTCTTTATGTTTTCTTTTTTTTAACAGCTCTGTTGAGTTATCATTGATATATGAAAAATGTATATATTTAAGGAGTAAAATTTGATATTTGATATACATATACATTGTGACATGACTACCATATTTTTTTCTTTTTGAAATTTTACTGGTCTATGAAATCTAAAGGTTTGGAGAAGTTTTATGTAGGGCAACTCTAGACACAAGTTCATTATTACTCAGTTTTATTCAGCAATCTTTTACTGAACATCTTCATTAAGCCAGTTTTTCAATTGCCTTTCCATTTGTAAGTCTTACTTTGCAACAAAGTATCTGGTCCTTGAGGGCATAAGAACCTCTTCAATTTCTTCAGGATTTCTCAAGGAGCTGACTTAGCCATGTGAGTGCACAGTAGACATTCCTAAATGACTGAATCAGATGACCGGCTACACTTGTTTTTGTACATAGATGAGAATGAGTCACTGTCTGGAACATGTCCCCAGACATGTGAATGTTAAGCTCTTGGACCACTTCTCACTGGTTCCCTGGTGGGCCCTTCCTCCTTGACAGGGACCTCAGGGGCCTGGTGTATTTCCCTTTTCTCTTTAATGTCCCTGTTAGTTACTCAGATCCTTAGGATTCTTTTACCCACTCAGTTTATGCTGCATCCTGGGACAGAGTTTTCCTAGTTTCCTCTTTTCTGTCCCTAATAACACCACACAGGCTCTTTTCATTTTGAGTTTCAATACTAATCCTTCTGGTAATCAGATATGGGATAACAAAAATGGAAAACTCCATCAAGTTACAAATGTAAAGAAATCTTACCTTGTTCTATCAGCTATGTTGCTAGGTCTATAATATTTGGCTTCTTGACAGAAATGCTAACTAGGAGTCCTAAACCTTTATTCTTTAAGGGGAATTTCTTCAAAAACCCTACTCTAAGGCTGGCATATCCAATCAGAGAGAAAAAAATTAATTTCATTTAAGTTAATTTATTTGCTATTGTAGGGTGAATTATAGCCACCCAAAGATAACAGGGCCTAATTCCAGGAACCTGGGGGAGGCAAGGAACAGATTCTTTTTTTTTTTTTTTTTTTGAGACACAGTCTTACTTTGTTGCCCAGGCTAGAGTGAGTGCCGTGGTGTCAACCTAGCTCACAGCAACCTCAAACTCCTGGGCTCAAGCAATCCTGCTGCCTCAGCGTCCCGAGTAGCTGGGACTACAGGCATGCACCACCATGCCCAGCTAAATTTTTCTCTATATATTAGTTGGTCAATTAATTTCTTTCTATTTATAGTAGAGATGGGGTCTCACTCTTGCTCAGGTTGGTTTTTTTAACTACTGACCTTGAGCAATCCGCTCACCTCAGCCTCCCAGAGTGCTAGGATTACAGGTGTGAGCCACCTCGCCCGGATGACAGATTCTTCCTTAGCACCTCAGGAAGGATTGTGGTCCTGTTAACACCTTGATTTTGAACCAATGATACTGATTTCAGACTTCTGACCCTCAGAATTGTGAGAGGATACATTTCTGTTGTTTTAAGCCATAGAACTCTATAGTAATTTGTTACTGCAGCCTCAGGAAATTAATAAAAGTGCTCACTTGCCTCAAACGCTTATTGTTTGACCTATGGGATGGCATCCATATCCAGGGCTTCTTGCCCCATTCATCCTTTTCTGGTAATATATTTTGAAGCTGAGCAGAAACTATTCTCATATTACTGGAAAGTTATCCTTGAGAAACTGAAGTCTGAGAAAGACATAAAAAGAAGGGTGATATACTTAAACACCTTTCGTACCATACCGCTCATGAGTTTTTCGTGTTTCGGGCGCCATCTGTTAAGGATTGCTCACGAAAGGAATTGATCCGTACGGGCAACGCCTTTCATGTGGGCATTGTATTCTTTGATGCAGGTAAATTTTACAATATTCTCTCCCGTTTTTCTATTTTCTTTTTCCTATTGTCGAGACAGGAGTGTCATGGATCGTTGCTATCATTCGGACAACCCGCTTATCTAACCCGCTTATCTTTCCATGCTAGGAGAAGAATATTGCCTTTTCTGGAAAATATGATGTCACCTTTCTTCATTTTTTTTTCTTTTTTTTTTTTGAGACAGAGTCTCACTTTATAGCCTAGGCTAGAGCAAGTGCTGTGGTGTCAACCTAGCTCACAGCAACCTCAATCTCCTGGGCTTAAGCAATCCTACTGCCTCAGCCTCCCGAGGAGCTGGGACTACAGGCATGTGCCACCATGCCCGGCTAATGTTTTCTATATATATCAGTTGGCTAATTAATTTCTTTCTATTTATAGTAGAGTCGAGGTCTTGCTCTTGCTCAGGCTGGTTTCGAACTCCTGACCTCAAGCAATCCGCCCGCGTCGGCCTCCCAGAGAGCTAGGATTACAGGCAGGAGCCACCATGCCTTGCCAGCCTTTCTTCATTCTTGATGTTTTCATTTGCAAATTTGGCCGTAAACCTCTACTCTCCCTAACAGACAAGACAGTGAGTTGACATCTAAGGTCCATAACAGATGGTGCACAAAACATGAGAAAACTCATGAGCGGTAGGAAAAGTGTTACGCACTATTCATTCTTTTAATAAAGGTATACGTTTCCTACTATCAGTCAAGTTTTGTGCCAAGTCTTGGAATAAAAACTGAGTAAGACAGGATGTTTGTTCTTAAGAAGTCCATTTTATTATTAGGCATATTAGACACATAGATACATATAATTAAGTTAGTATATGGAAAATGTAGTAATGATCATGTGCACAGATTATTATGAACACACTAAAGAGTACACACTTCCAGGGTGAGTGTGTGTGTATTGAGGGAAAATGGAAAAGCTTAATGGGAAGGTATTCCTCTGAGCTGAGACATAAAGTTGCGTAATAATAAAGTAGGCTGAAAAGATACACTTCCATCAAATTTCCCCCATCCATGTTATATTTTGAAGGATACTGTTTACAAAAATCTTCTGTGTTTATTAAGTAATAAATAACAGGTCAAGCACACCTCTAACTGCCAGAGTATATAATTAGCATAAGATGATCAGTGTGACACTAGTAGCTTGCCTTCTTTGTCATTTGAGTTTTTCTTGTGAAGTCTTTTCCTGGCAAAAGTGTGATTTTTATTATGATATTTGGAATACTGATATAGCTACAGGACTCTCTCCTCATTACTTTCAAGGGAGGCCTTTCTTAGCTTGTGAAAGACAGTAACTACTTGCATTAAACAATCTGGCTTAGAGAAAATTATATTGCAAAGAATCTCATTAATGAGAGTTCCTCTATAACAGAACAATAGCTTTGTCCCTTAGGGATGGTTTGCCATACCTTTCCTTGTAAATCAACATAAACAGAATCCAGACCCCTTTTACAAAGATTTGAAAATAAAAGTGTTAGATATAACAACCAACATTTGTATAGCATTCTATCATTTTACAAAAGTACTTGATTTGGGGTTGTTTGAACTTTAAGCAAACCCCATTTCACCACCTCAGGCAAGTTTCTGAATCTCTTTTAGCTTCCGTTCCTCATTTTTAAAGTGAGGGCACTAACATCCACTTGGAGGGCTACTATAAGCATTAAGTGAGATTTTGTATAGGAAGTACCCAGGACAGTGCCTGACACAGTAGGTACATATTAAGAGTTGGAGACATTATTTTTATATTTTGTCTTTTTGTTGTTGTACTGGAATAGCTGAGCTTTTTAAACTTGTCTTTTATTCTACTATTCTCCAATTGCCTCACTCTTCTCAACTCATGGCAAGAACCTAACTATTTTGCCAACAAACACCCCCACCCCCTCCAATCTATTGAAATTAAAGCTCTAGGAAGGAGCACCAATGGGTCCCAGAATTGGACTTTCCTCCAGTAGTGACACTTCTGGAATTCTCTGTGTGTTCTCTCCCTGCTCCTTTAGGTATTCCATGGTCAATACGATACTAGTATTAGTTATAAATAATATGCTCCCTAAATCCAGAAAGATTTAGGGCAGTTTTCTGGATTTGGTCATGCATGTGTCAATGGAAAAGAACCCAAACTCTGTAAAATAATTTAAAGAGGTTTATTCTGAGCTGAGTATGTGCGACCATGGCCCACAGATGCACGTGGTCTTGCTGTGGTTGGGTTACAGTTTGGTTTTATACATTTCAGGGAGACAGGAATTACTCATAAAGTCATAAATTAATACATGGAAGGCGTACACTGGTTTGGCCGAAAAGGCAGGGCATCTCAAACTGGAGGATTACAGGTTATTGGTGGGTATAAAGATTTTTTTGATTTGTAATTTGTTGAAGAAATGAAGCTTTGTCTAAAGGCTTGGAATGTTTTAAGATAAGAAAGTCTGTTAATCAGAGACAAGCCACCAGACAGATACCTGCAGGTGCGGTTTAAGCTTTGTCTTGTATGGTCTTAGGCCTGTTAATGAGCTACAAAGGATATCTCTAAGTAGGGAGGGGGACATGACAAGGCATGTCTGACCTCCTGTCTCATGGCCAGAAACTCGGCTTTAGGGTGTTTCTGGGGGTCCTGTTGGCCAAGACAGAATCCATTCACTGTGCTGTGGGACTTTAGATTTTATTTTAATTCACACGTGAAACAGGAAAGTCATATATCAAAAAGAGATAACAAATTTAGAAAGAAAATTGTGTGAAATCTAACTGGGACTTAATATGGGTTCATTCCAGTTTTTCAAATTGAGGTTTGCAATCATTAATTCATTCATTAAATAGATTGAAATAAATACATTGCAGGTGGTAAAGACAGTATGGTGTTTTTTTTAACTTTGTAGTTTTAATTATCTCCTACAGCATGTGTTGTAAAAATGTAGTTTGTTTAAAAAAGAGCGAGCTTGAAAGCTATGAGATTAGGCTACTGCTAACAAACTCTTTCTGCCATTTGTCAGTGGTTAAACTTGGGGAAGTTCTAGGTTTTACAAACCTTTATTGAACACCTATTTTGCACCATTCTTCTATACGAATTATTTATTTTTTTTCTTCCCTAATATCGATCTGTTGCAATGCAGGATACATAACCTGTATCAATTCCACACCTTTCTCACCCTTCACCAGGCCTCTGGAACAAGTTTGAGAGGATTCTTATTACATACTAACAGACTAGGTAGTAAAGCACAATTCCTCAGTAGAGTGAATCTGAGCTTCTTTGAAGCCCCTGAGAATTACGTCAGCTTTAACCATAGCCAGGGTCTCTTTGTATGCAGCAGTGTCTTAAAATCTTTGCTTCAGTGTGGGATTGGGCGGGGAAGGGGGTGAAGAAGGGAGTAGGTAGCGGGAGGCTGTAGGTGAGGGTTGCTGGGGGGGGGGCTTTTGTGTGCGGTAGGAGAAGTTGCTGAGGATGGGCTGTGGAAGGGGGACGCTCGTACACAAAAGGCTATTTCCGGCTCAAATTTCGTGACCAAGGCTTTTTGAGTTGAACTTTTTTTTTTTTTTTGCGGAAAACAACAGTCCAAAAGAACCAGGGGTGTGTGTGTGCGTGTGTGTGTGTGTGTGTGTGTACGAGGGGGCGGCGAGGGCCCCCGCTTCAGCGTGAGTGTCGTTCCGCACATGTTCCTGGGCATTTGAGAGCAGGCCGGGCTGCAGAGCGCGGAGGACGCCTCCAAGTTCCCACCCGGGCCGTCCCGAGCGGCGGCAGCCACAACAACAGGCTCGCCCCCAGACAAAGGGGCCGGCGCGGCGCTGCGGGCTGGTGCAGCCGGCCGTGGGCCGCGGGGCGCGCGCGGGGAGCGCGGGGCCGGGGCCGCCGAGAGGGCAGAGCGGACCCGGCGCGGGTCGGAGTCGGGGTGCCCGGGAGGACCCGGCTCCTCCGGGGCGCAGACCTCGCCCCGGCTGGCTCCGTGCCGGGCCTTCGGGCTTCCACCCAGTCTTTGACCCTCTGTCCCCACGCGGTGCCCCCTCCCCCCGCAGCTGCACCGCTGTGACCGCTGCCCGGGCCGCTGCTGCTCCTTTCCGAGCGGGGCCGGCGGCATGGCTGTGTCCTGGAGGAGCTGGCTCGCCAACGAAGGGGTTAAACACCTCTGCCTGGTAGGATGGCGGGTTTTGTCTCTCCTGCATCTCCTGCTGCGGTTTTTGATTCATTCTGTGAGCGTGCCGCGCCGGGTGGGAAGCTGGAAGTGGAAGTTTTGTCTCTTAATTTGAGCATTCTCAACTAACAAAACTTTACGCCGGGGATAATGACGACTCCCCTCCACCCCCAGCCCCATGCATGGGAATTTTCCTGCACACTGATGGGAGAGCAGATGTGGAGGAAGAGAGGTCACTTTAAGTGAACACAGCTTTTTCTTAACCCTTTAAATATTTTTTGCCTCCTTTGCTCTTTTCCCAGATTGTTTCTGTTTGCTTGGGTATGGTGATGTCATTAATATATTAGTCTGATTTCATACTGTAGGGGATATCTTCGGTTCATTTAGGAGACCTATTTGCAACTCAAATGCTTAATCTCAGGTGAAGGGGCTGAGTAAAGTCAGATTTGTTTTTCCTCTGAGTGGTTTTCAGCTTACTGGTTAATAGAATATGCTTTATGAAATTACTAAGTTCCACTCTAAGTACTGTGTCAAGGGAATTTACTCGTGGTTTCCATTCATCAGGTAATGGTTATTTTCAATTTTTGTTTCCTCTCTCCCTTGCTGATTGGTTTAGCTCATTTGGCTTTCCCTGAATATCCTGCTTTTCTGGAAAACCTTCTTGCTGTATAACCAAGGGCCAGAGTATCACTACATCCACCAGATGTTGGGGGTAAGTGGAACTTGGGTGATCTGGTGGAGTGGGTTTAATACTGGCAGACATTCTACAGGGCTTGGTCAATTCTTCCATTCATTAAAAAAACATGTGTTGTTCACTTTAGAAACAGTTATTGTACTCTAAAGTCGTCAAGTTTTCTTGATTTATCATTTACACTTGTCCAGGTTAAAAACATTGACTCTCTTAAGAACCAAAGGTAATATCTGCTAAAGTAAAATGAATGAACCAGCCAGACCAGACTATTAGTGCCTAAAAAGAAGTTGCTACTTCTTGCCAGCTACAAAGTGCCCTGAAGGATCTGCTTCACCAGGAAGACCAACCAATGACAGGCTTTTAGTTTTCACTTGTCAAGGCCTTTACCCTGTTCATAAACTTATTGAGAGGATTTCTGCACCGCTTGCTTGTATTGACAGCTCTCACAAAGTATGTGTCTAATGGGGTTATTCCTTTTAGGGCAGTTTTCAGCTGCTTGCCTTGGGTTAGTGGTTGATTGTGGTTCCAGTGTTCTAGTCTAATGTAAGAATGATACTATGCCAAACTTTGTTCTGATATACTTCATGCTGATATTTTTCTTTTCTGTATTTTATGGCGATTCTGATCTCTTTCTTCCTTTGCGTCCTCTTCCTACTTGACTCAACAAAAGGTAGTATCTTGAGGGCATCTTACTTGTATAAGGAGATTGCATTTTCTAAGCAAGAAGCAAAAGTATAAAGCACTGCAAAACCTTTTTGTCATTGCTTCTCATTGGGGAAGAAAATACATTCCAAAGGGGAGATGCACTACTTTATTTTTAATGGTTTAATGACTTTTAAAAATTATGATTAGTTCAGATACATTCATTGGAATAAGCCCTCTCTTTCACATTTTAGATGTACAGCACTTACTTGTCTTTAAACCCCAGAGCCTAGAGTAGTGATTGGCATAAATTAAGTCTGCATTAAATTGCAGCTGAATTAATTAATTAATATTTTATTTTTACAATGCAGTACTATTTTTCATACTTTATTGGTCACCCAATTTATAATTTAGAAGTTTAACGCCTATGTTTTTAGCTACTGAATTGAGAAAAATAGGCTCAAAGATTAAACTCATTTTATTGGTAACTTTTAAATATGAACATTTCTTTTTTTATCTGTCCAGCCATCCAGAAACTGTCTTGAAACCTGTGCTTTTCAAATGGGCACATAAAGAGTAAGACCTCACCTCACCCTCAAGTTGCTTACAATTTAATGGAAAAACCAACAAGTAAATAATTATAATTCAATAACTAAGAAAAGCTTTTCTCTAATAAACACATCAGGTCGGCTGATGTCCTTTTTATTTTGTTTCCTAGAAATTCCCTCTTAGGTGTGAATTAATGAACAGGAAGTTTTTCAGTGGAAACTTTATCTGATCTATTGCATAACTTGAACTGCTTGGAGAAAACTCTTGAGAGTTACAGGGGTAAAATGCTCTGGATAAGGAGGTATTTATGTTAATATAAAATTGAAGATTTGGATATTTATTGCAATAACTTGGAAAGCCATAACCAAACTTTGGATTTTAGCTATATGACATGGTATAAGCTAAAATAACAATTTATTTTAGAAAAACTTAATTTATGTTGAAACTAACAATTTAATTTTTATGAACTTGAATGTTGTGCAACTGAACTTCACATTTATTTTGGTGATAAGTCAGACGATTGGGATTATACACACATATAACCCAACATGCTTGAAAAACATTTAAAAATATGTTCCACCTCTCTGTTGTCATCCTCGGTGCTTTTGTTTGAATAATATAACAGGCTAGTTAAGTTATATTATGCTAGTAAAATTCAAGAACTATTGGCACATAGTAGGGACTCAATAAATATTGATCAACTGGAGAGAAAAAATGATAAACAGACCAAATGGAAGAGTAGGAGACAAAAGGGCAAGACACAGATTGAAGAAAGGAGAGATCATTATCCATTAGTTTTCAGGGAAACATAAGAATAATTATAGTGAGTTAATCTTTAAGCCATCTAGTCATTATTCAGCATTTTGCCAAGAGTCACTGTGGAAAAGAAAGATCTTTCTTCTTGGCATCATGCTGAAAGATGAGATATGACTTCCAAACTTCTCACTTTCCAGTAGTTACCCATTATTAATTTTTTTAGTCATGAATATATCTAAACCATTTTGAAACAGATATTTTCAGCCCATATATTACTTTTTAGTGACAAAGCAACTCCTTCTACAGTTTTACCATTTATTTTATGAAGCAGTTTTTAATTTTATTTGTCCTAGGTTTAGCTTTTCTAATCTTATGATGATTATGATATTGTTTCATAGAATAACAATTTGCAGGCACTTTTCAAATTGCAAAGAAATATAGTATAACAATGAGATAGAATTAATTTTTAAATAAGTATTACTGGTGCCCATGTTTTACATCTTTAATACTTATATATTATTAACTTAGTGTCTTCGAGCAGTTTATCTTAGAGCTTATCAAATACTGGGTCTCACCATGATAGGCATGTAGAAATCTCGAAGAGGACATAGGTATTCTGATGTAAAAACTCTCTTTTAGGTGAATTTTGGTTTATAAAAATCATGATAGTCTTTCTGGAAATGCATTTCATTGTGCCATTTAAAATGCAAATAGAAACAGTACCTTCATTTGCTGAATATTTTGATCATAGCATTGAGTATAAAGGTTGCTGTTATTAATCTATAAAACGTAAGATAATAATAAAGTTGTACAGGTATTATGAACAGGAAGTGTCCACAGATTATAGCCCATGTTTAGGAAGACATAGACAAACAGAAGCAGTTAATTCATAGTAATTGCTTGAAATCCCTGTTTTCTCTTGAATAACAACTCTTTATTTATACCTGTGATGTGCCAGGTATTTTAAAAACATTTTGTTTAAGCTAGGCCACTATTCTCCCTACTTTACATACTAGAAAATGTAGGCCGAGGAAGTTGTAGGACTTGTTCAAGTGCCTTTGAATGATCATTGTCAGAGCTAGGATTTGAATGCAGTCCTGTCTGGCCTCTTTGTTTTTTCCTCACACTACACAGCTTTTCTAAACTACTTCACTGATCCATCTCAGATACTTATACCATTGGTTAGTATTACTTTTTATCAGTGCTGCCCAGCAGAAATGCAATGCAAGTGATATATGTTTTAAAATTTAAAGTTTTCCAGTAGCACATTAGAACAGTAAAAAGATGCCAGTAGCATTAATTTTAATAAAATATTTAACCCAATATATCCAAAGTATTATCATTTTGACATGTAGTCAATATTTTAAAATTATTAATGAGATATTTTACATTATCTTTCCTATTAGTTCTTTGAATACAGTATGCATTTTATACTCAAAATACAATTCAGCCACTAAATGTTTTATCAAAAATACCTAATCTGTGTTTAGGTTTCATAACATTTACAGGTGAAAAAGTAAATTCACATATCCAAGTTGTTCCAAACATGCTAAAAGATTTCCCAATAACACAAACGAGTGTCAGCTTTGAAAGTTAAATTCAAATTAATAAAATTAATAAACCTAAAAATTTAGTTCCTGGGTGACTCTAGACATAATTTGACTTACTCAATAGCCACGTGTAGCTAGTGACTACCATTTTGGATAGTTCAAACATTCCCTGGGGGGGGGGGGAAGCTATTCCTACCTTCATGGCCATATGCACGTACCATTTTGCTTCAAAGCAAACAACTAGCCAACCAACCAGCCAATACAAAAAGACATCAGGATATAGGTATTCCTTTTGTTCCTCCTCTACCAAACAGGAGTTGTTATTGGATGGGAAGTTGTGGACTGTAATTATTCACATGGAACAGTCTCTCTGTGACTTCTGTCTCATTTTCTGAGTTTTCTGGAGGTGGGAGCCTTTGAGCATGAAGATAAAATTATTTAATTCTCAGAACTGGAATATCTTTTTATTTCTAGGTTATTGTTCTAAAATTAAGGATTAAAAAATTACGTAAGAATCGAAGATCTTAGGTGCTGAGGCATAAAATAATGTTGGGATCAGTATGTTTCAGTGGGTTTTTCATCATGATTATCCTTTACCAGACTGGTCTGATCCTGACTGGGAGGCAGCATGGTCACGGCTGGTTTGTGCCTGAGTTAATGTGCTAAGCAGACTGTGCACTTCCTAGGAGATGTTTAATTACATAACATGCCGTGAGCGTTGGAATCTTAAAATTAGCTAAGAGGAAAGAAAAAGGTTTTTTTGAGGGAAGCCAAAACAAACACCCAAACAGGAAAACTAACAAACCAAACAATAACCCCCTCCACCCTCCCATAGCAGCTTTCTAAGAAAGGACTTCATTGATACTTTAAGATGAAAACTATTTTGATTCATTCATTTTCAAGGAATGGAAAATGTAGTTGCTTGACTTTAATAGAAAGTACTAATTAACGGGTGTGACCAACCCTGAAAAATTTCGTTTTCTAGTTTTTTTGAATGTTGGGAAATTTAACTCAAAATACTGTTTTTAGAAGCCCTTATCCTAGTTTTCACCCACTTTTGAGTTTCATTTAATTGATGTAAACATTTTAACTTGAGAAGACAATGTATTTTGTGGTACCAGATTTAGTGTTTCTTGGTTTTTATATCTTTTTTCCCTCCAAACTAACATTCATGTATAGACTATTCAATTTCAACTTAGTTGTTCTCTTATTGCCATGATGAGAATTTAACATTTGCTGCTGTTGTTGTTGTTTTTCTTTTTTTCACAAATATTGTCTTAGATCTGCTGCATGATCGTGAAGGGTTTTTTTTTGCTTTGTTTTGTTTTTTAAACTCTTTTTGAAATACTGTGTTATGTGGAAGAAAATTTGTGAAGGTTCAGAGTCTTCCTAACTTTCTAGTGGAATACAGGGATGATCTCTCTTTGGTCAATCATTATCCTTTAGAAACATTTAACTAATTTACCCTTTCAAGAGTCTGGATGTTATATCATAACATTTTACAGGGACAGAAATCTGATGTCATGTGAATTTCTTAAGGTCAGAGACTGGAATCTCTGGACAAATGGATCTAGGAATTTAAATCTGTGTTGGTTTCACAGCTGGCCTGGGCAGCTTTGATTCTGCTGAGAAGGAATATATGCTTCCTGTCAATTTCAGAAGAGACTTAATCATTAACTTATTTTTTTTAATTGCACACAATATAAAGTCATTAGCTAGAGTTGCCCAGGCATGCATTGTGGTTTCAATTAAGGAGGTATTTTTAGCTAAGTGTTATTTTTTGTTTGTTTTTATTCTTAATATTCTGCTATTTGAAAACAATTTTCTTCTTGTTTACTGACAGATGAAATAGGCTATATTACTTTGGTGAAATAGCATTATATTTTTTTATCTATTCACAATAGGTAGCAATTCATAGATTTTTAGACTTGGAAGGGAACTTTGATATCTTTACTTAGACAACTTTCTCATTTTCCAAAAGAAAAATTGAGACTGAATGATTTGTTCTCTCAGCCACTGAATTAATGGCTTGGTCATTATTTGGTCATTGTTTGATCATCTCAGTCTAATATTAGCCTGCTATAATGAATAGCTATATGAATACATGCAAGAGCACATTAAATTCCACACTGTATGGCCTGCTAGCTTCACATTTTATGTGACAATATTTTAGATGTCTATCAATTTAAGAAGTTAAGGAAAATTATTGATTTACCCTCAAGATAAAGTATATTTTTAGCATTATAGTTGTTATAGACTTACCTTAAGTAAATTGTTAAGGAATTATGAGGCTTATTTTTATTCAAATTCTTTCTGATTCCACAATATTTATCAGAATTGTAGAGCTCAAGATTTAACTTCTTTGTTATGTACAGCTAAATGCCCACTGCATAATTCTCTATTATCAATACCACCCAAAACAGCATATAATTAGAAATTAGAATAAATCTCAGAGGTTTTCAGGTCTACTTCCTTTATTTTGTTATGAATTATATTAATAATATCAGTAACAGAGTACATTCAGTTAGGACTGGCTAAGTACTAGACATTAGTCTAAGGGCTTTGCATCGATTACTTTATTTAATCTTCTCATCCATCCTATGGAGTAGATGTTTTCAATGGTTTGCTTTGCAGCTGAGAAACTATATTAGAGAGATTCCATCACTGGCTAATGACAGAGGCAGTGGACAGAGGACAGAGGCAGGACTCCAGCCCAAGATCCAGAACTTGTATTTTTTAAAAAATTTTAATTGACAGATAAAAATTGTACATATTTGTTGTGTATAACATGATGTTTTGAAATATGTATATATTGTGGGATGGCTAAATTGGTGAATTACCTCACATACTCATCATTTTTTTGTGGTGAGAACTCATAAAATCTACTCTCTCAGCGTTTTCAAGAATACAGTATATTGTTATTAATTATAGTCACTGTGTTGTAAAGTAGATCGCTTGAACTTATTCCTCCTTTTTAACTCAAATTCCTTCACCAGCCGGGGTAACTACTCTACTCTCGAGTTCTATGAATACAGTTAGATTCTTTTTTAGATTCCACATATAACGGAAGTCATTTAGTATTTTTCTTTCTGTGCCTGGCTTATTTTACTTAACTTGATGTCCTCCAGGTTCATTCATATTGTCACAAATGACAGGATTTCCTTCTTTTTAAAGGCTGAATAGTAGGTATTCCATTGTGTGTGTGCGTGTGTGTGTGTGTGTGTGTGTCACATTTCCTTCATCCATTCACCCATTGAAAGAATTTGTATTCTGAACCATTATACTCTTCTGCCTCTGTGCAATGTTAATATAGGTTGAACCACATGGAATTGTCATTTTGGTAGAGCAAAAACAGTCCAATATCAGCCATTTTAGATGGTTACCATATATTATTCACATATGATGTGCCAGACATAGTTCTTGGCCCTTTACTTTTATAATCTCATTTAATCCTTATATTTGATTCCTTATAGCAACTGTGGAAGATAGGAATTACCACTTTTTACATAATTGAGAGCTGAGATTCTGCGTGGTTAGGTAACTTTTCTTAGATGACACAGCTAACAAGTGGAGAAGCCCCATTTGAGCCCATATCTGTCTGATACTGATGACCGTGCTTTCAATCACTGTGCTCTACCAGGTGAGGTTCTGAGACAGATAATGGTAGAACCTGGAATTCTCTACTATTATCTAAGGGTCTTATGCATCATTCCACAGTGGCTCTGAGCAAGACTGTATGTGTGTTTATTAGTGTGTTTTTGCATTTGTTAATAAGTACTTGATCAGAGGTAAAGGGGGGATTACATGAATTATTTTTAAATTTGAGGCAGACATATACCTTAACAGATACCTATTATATTAGTTCGCTAGGGCTGCTTAAACACAAAAAAATTGTTCTTAGACAAGGTAGCATGAGGAAAAAAAATAAAAATAAAAAAGAAATTTGTTTCTTCATAGTTTTAGAATCTAGAAGTCCAAGATCAAGGTGTCAGCAGAGTTGGTTTTTTCTGAGAGACCTTGGCTTGTAGATTGTGCCCTTCTTCCAGTGTCTTCACTTGGTCTTTCCTCTGTGTGTGTCTGTGTCCTAATTTCCTCTTCTTTGCAGCACACCAGTAATATTGAATTAAGGCCCACCCGATGACCTCATTTAACCTTAATTACCTCTTCAAAGACTATTTCCAAATATGGTCCCATTCTGAGGTACTGCACATAAGGACGTAAACATGAATTTTAGGGGACAAAATTTAGCCTGTAGCACCTACCAGCTTTCTCAATCCTCCTCTGGAAGCTAAACATGAGTTTTGAGGAATTAATTTGGGATTAATATAGTTTCTTTCTCCTTAATTGCAGAAGCCTAGCTGAGCACTAGCATTCCAGAATGATATTGCAGAAGGTCTCTTCCCAGGCCCATTTGGGCAGGTGGTGTGATGTGCCTGCTCAGTGGTTTGCAGAGTTTAGTGTGAACCCCACCCTGCAACTATTTTGAGCATTGCTGTTACATACACCTTTACTTCCTCCATGGCTCTGAAGAAGAAAATCAGATAAATTAGCACCCATGAAGAGTAGTATCAGTATTTCATTTTGATCATTTAGATCTTTCATCAAGAGTATGACTTCAGGGAACTGACTTCCAGAGGAGGAGCACAGTGAATATTGAGAAGCTATATTACATTGCATACTACTGAGGTTAATAATAGTAGTAATAGTGGTATTCACTCATAGTCATAGTAATTGTGTATATTTTCTTCTGGGCAACACCCAACCTGGAGGGAGAGGAGCCTGTAGAACTGTGGAATGTTCTACTCCATTTACTTGCTTTTAACAGATGACTTTAATTGTAGTCAAATGCCTTCTTTGTGGACTCAGTGCAAAGCTGAATGTGGATGGTAGGTCTTCTTACTCCTGGGAAGTGTTTCTTTGTGTTTATTACACTAAGCACTGAGTTTATTATAAAATTGATTTTGAAATTGTTTAGGTATTTCTGGAGAGAAAAAAAATTATAATTTTTTTTTTTAAATAAAGGATTTCAGAGCTATATGGATATGAGTTTGAATTGTAGTTAGGCATTTCTCTACTTTTATGATTTTGGCAAGCTGCTTTTCTGAGCCTAAGTTTAACTTATCTATAAAATAAGGCTTAAATTTTACTCTTAGGTTAGTTGGGAAGATTTACATGAGAAAATGCAAGTGAAATGCTCATCACTTGATACATGACTAATACATGTTACCATTTGTAATTATTACTACAAATATTAAATAATAGTACTTAGTATTAATGGTATTACTAAATGGTAATATTATAAATTATTTATATTTTATAGATGTAAACATTAAAAGGAATTTAGAGATGCATAAAGATGGAAGGGATTTTCCCCTCATATAGCAGATGGCATCTAGGAAGAGTTATCCTTTGTTCCATTATTACAGTGCTCACAGTGGTGCTCAATAAATAGATATTTGATGATAAAGTTGTATGTTTGCTGGTTAGTTGGAACATTCTGCTTTCAGTTCCTTGGTTGACCTCTGGCTGCCTCCCTGGCCCTTCTGGAGAGAGGAAGGCTATGTCCTGCTATCTGTCATTGGCACACAGTTTGTGGCAACTTGGCTGTGATTGTTGGATGGAATTTTAGTTTGAGGAAAAAAATATTTCATTCAGGAAAGGGTTATTTAATACTTTTTATTAATCTTCACTGAAGCTTGGAGTTTCCAACAGACAAACAAGGGAAGTATTACCTATCCCATGAAATTATTGTGGATCTGAAAGGAAATTAAAATAAATAATAATAATAGATAGAGCCAACTTCTATTGACATCTTCTCATGGACCTGACATTGTGCTAAGTTTCTGATATGTTCTATGCCAGAGTCATCATTATCCTACAAGGTAGATTCTATTCATCACAGGAAGGTTAAGACCAGAATTTGTAAGTAATTTGTTCATTGATTAAAGTACATATCATGAATTCCATTATGTAATAGGAAATCTAAAATTGTCTTTCCTTTCTCCACTCTTATCCTTCATGGCCTTATACAGTAATCCCCCTTACTGTTTTGTACCCCAGGGAAACAAGATGAAACTATCTTACCCATCTCAGAGTGTTGTACTGAGGATATGATTTATTAGATAGGAAGTACTTTCAAGAATTGAAATCATCACAAAGATTGTTATTGTACAGATCAAAAATATAGTATTCCTGGGATGTAAAACCCACATATATGGAGGCCAAACTTTTTTTTTTTCTTTTTTTGAGACAGAGTCTCACTTTGTTGCCCAGGCTAGAGTGAGTGCCGTGGCATCAGCCTAGCTCACAGCAACCTCAAACTCCTGGGCTCAAGCAATCCTTCTGCCTCAGCCTCCTGAGTAGCTGGGACTACAGGCATGTGCCACCATGCCTGGCTAATTTTTTCTATATATTTTTAGTTATCCAGCTAATTTCTTTCTATGTATAGTAGAGATGGGGGTCTCGCTCTTTCTCAGGCTGGTCTTGAACTCTTGACCTTGAGCAATCCGCCCACCTCGGCCTCCCAAAGTGCTAGGATTACTGGCATGAGCCACCACACCCGGCCAGGCCCAACTTTTTGTATAAGAGGGTTCCTTAGGGCTGACTGCAGGATTTGAGTATGCTTGGATTTTGGTATTTGTGGAATGTTCTAGAACCAATCCCCATGTATACTGAGGGATGAGTGTATGAGCAAATTATCTAGGTGAGGAGTGAGCCCATCTCACTTTCTAATATCACATCCTAATGCAACTTTGTGATGTAATAAAACTCAAGCAATGTTATAAAAAGTTATGGCCTTGTGAAAAGTAATTTCTTTTCAGTTCTGGCAATGGCACTAAAGAAAAAGTAGATACATTAAGGAAAAGATGGACTTTGATCAATAGAATTTGTGTATATTTTTAGAAATTGGAAAGTTGAATTTGACAATAGCTCCCATCTAAGGATAAATGAATCCAACACACATTCTATATGGGAAAAATTGCATGCTTTTGAGTTTTTACAGATTTAAAAATTGTTAAAAGTCTCCAGGCACAGATCGAGACTTTCAGAGGTGTGATAATAGTTTAAGGCAAGGAAAGATGAATGATACAACCAAAGTGAAAGCATTTTATATAGCTGAGACTTTTTTAAAAATGGCCACTTCAACAATAAGATATATTTAAGAAATGATGTATGCAAAATGCCTTTCTGGCTATATTCCTTTTCTCTATGTTAGGATTTTCAAACAGCAAACAATCTCATTTAATGTAATCATAGAAAGCTCAGTCCATTGGAAAGATCTGGAGTATAAGTGAACCAAACAAGTTTCTTTTCTTTTGTTTCTATACTTCTGTTTCTTTTTGTTAACCCCTTTTCCCCCCTAATATGCTTTTCCTTATGTGTATTCCTTTTATTATCTTATCTTAAATATAATCCCTGTTCTCCCTATATGGGAATATGGATTTCAAGGTGGGTGAAGGTCTCATAAGGAGAGAGAATTGTGGAATAAGAAAATAAGAACTGCCTACTGAGAATACTTATGATGAGAGTGCTTTTACCTCAGTGATTTTCCTTGATTGACATCTGTTTTTATTTTTATGTTTTGTTTTTTTTGAAACAAAGTCTGGCTGTGTTCCCCAGGCTGAAGTGCAGTGGGTATTCCCAGGTGCGAACATAGCATCATAGCATCATAGCACACCACAACTTCCACACCCAGCTTTCAAGTTACTCTTCATATGTTACTTTGGGCCTTTGAGCTTTCTTAATTCTCTTGGTTTGGAAAGTTTGGGCCCTAAACCACATTTGTAAAGTGTGTTAAGTTATGTAAACAAAAGGTGAAGAGCATGTTCTTTTTTTCTTTTTTTCCATAGCTCAGAATATCTAAAGGGAAAATCAAGCAAATATCATCAGTGGTCTATAGTAATGGACTTCAGCTGGAAAAAATGACTCATGTTAAACCACAAGAATGTAGAGCTTCAACACAAATGTTCTTACTTACTTCAGAAATAGAATTTCCTCTTGGGTATTGTCTTTTCCATTTGTTATGTCCCATAGGGTTGGGGATTGGCTCAGACTTTATAGAACCCATCACTGAATTAATTGTTTGGCTATTTTTCTCTTGTACATTTTTTTTAAAAATGTAAGAGCAAATGAATGAATCAAATGAAAATCTTGGAAGAGTTTAGTTTACTGGCTCAGAATGGATCTTCAGGGTTTCTTTAATTGTGGTTAGCTGTAAGAAAACTAGTCTTAGACTTGTTCTGCTTTTAAGTCTTGAGTGTGTTATGCTTAAGAAAGAAAATACGTTTTGTTCCACCAAGAGATTTTAGATATATGAAAATTAATTTGTTAAAGTTCTTTTTGACTTTCATTCTGATTCTTGTTAAAGTCCAGTGTCTGCTATCACCTTTTCCTGAGCATAGAGTGACTATTACTCAGATATCAAACATGGTAATACCTGTGAAAGTCAAGAGTATCAATGGTAGTGATATGATGTCATGGAAAGAACATAGATTTTGTGGAAGAATTGATCTTAGTTGAAATATTGACTTTACCTCTTAACAAATGTACTTTTAATTGTTTTTTCAATTTTAAATTGAGAGTTATATTATTATATGAATGAGCCTTGTGAAACATATTGAGTTATAAAAATGGCAACTTAGTTTAACCTATGTTTAGTTTAACATAGTTTAATGTACAATGTCTCTTAAAGGATTTTTTTTGGGGGTGGGGATAGAGAGAAGGATTAATTAAAATAAGGAAGAAATGAGTATAAGGTCCTCAAAAAGTGTTAATTCACTTCTTCCTAATGGCAAGTTACAGTAGACAAATTCATGACAGTGCTCAGACTCACTTCTTTCAGGAAACATCTTTGTGGAGTTCAGAATGTTTTGATGTTGAAATCTATTTATAAATGTTTTCTAATGACTGTAAAAATTTCCAACAACTAAGAGAAATTATCTTTTAATTTTTAGTGTGAAGCATGAATTCTGAAGTGTTTTGAAAAGATAATTTGCAAATGGCTGTATATATTTTTATTTTCTTTAAGTTCAAAAATATGTAATCTCATGGTTAATTATTTTTCAGTTGGCAACAGTTTCTAAAGTTTAGCCCCAAATTTCTTGGCCTTTTTTAAACCTTCTGTCAAGCAACTCATAGATTGAGATACACATGAAGAAGGCTTATTTGATAGAACATTAGCAGTGAATTCTTCTTGTAAGAACAAAGGATTTTACAACCCTTTTTAATGTCAGGTACAAGGTATTTAATTAAATATTTGTTTCAGTTCGTGACACGCTATCTTCATGGGTCTCCATTAAAAAGATAGGTGCATAGAATGGAATGGATTTTTTTTTAAATGATGGGTAAATATAGAAGTGTCAAAGCAACAACTCACTCTAACTTTCTGAACTGCAAAGTACAGTATAGTAGGTAGACAAATCAAAGGTTAGGAAAGTCGTGAGATGGAGTATGAGTGAAGGTATTTTATTTTGTGCATGGCAGAATATTAGGGTTTTCCTTATTAATATTTTAACATATGTTAAAATACTTTGTTTTCAGAAATTTTTTGCTAAGTGTCTTAACAGCACATAAGATAACCAAGCCATAAGAAATATGGAATGACATTTATCACAAGGGAACCACAAGGTGGATGATATTAAATGTTTGAGTCCCACTTGATTAGGAGTAGTGATAAAGAGTCAGTAACTTTTGTCACTTATGCCCTTCCAGTGCCTCAATATTTCTTCTTTATATTACCTGAAACTGCTGTTATTTCCTAGATTGCCACAGTGTAATATCACTGATGATAACTTCTCTTCCCTGTTCCTTTCCTTTCCCTATCCTATTCATTGAATCCTGTGCTTTACATTAATATCTTTTCATTTAGCAAACATCTAGAAGAAAAGGGATCATCAGCCACTTAATGCCTTTCTTCTGAAAGATTACACCCTGTGCTATTAAAGATTTTCAAGGTAACTTAAAAAGTTTATCATACATTTTCCAGTATGAAAATAGCACATATTATTAGGGAAAAAATGAAAAATGCACAAAAGTAGAAATGAAGGATATCTTCATATTATCAACAGTTAAAGACTATATTATTTCCTATACTTTAAAGACTTTTCCCACTTTATTTTTTTTCTTAAGAAAATATTTTAATGACTTTTTTACATTTATTATAGGGAATGGGGGAAATGCACAAAAAAGAAAAGTTATTATATATCAGCACACACATATAACTGCTGGTAACATTTTGCTATATTTCCTAAGTATAAGTTGTTTTCTTCTTTTAAGTAGCACTGTGATCATTCAGAATAAAGAGTTTTGTATCCTCCTTTTAAAATGTAGCATTAAATATTACATTAGATTTATGTCTATTATCACAAACTCATTATTAAACATATGTTGTTTATTTTTCATATTTCATTGAGTGAATAAAAACACAACTTGAATATTTCCATGCTTTTGGACATCACATTGGCTTCTGTTATTTCACTGACCTAGAAAATGCAGTGAAAACCATCATTGTGCTGAACACCCCTCTGTTTTTACAGTTATATCCTTTGGATATGTTATTAGATTTTCAAATTATATGAGCCCATTTAATTTCTTTTATTGTAAATTTTTATTGCCTATTTATCCAGTGAGCTCTTGGTACTTAATTGTTAAAATATGTTAAATTTCAAAAGGAATTTCTGCTTCTGTATATTGAATACAGATGATACAATAGAAAGAATTAGAAACCCCCCTCTATATCTAAGAGTTAACGACTGGTATTTATTTCATCTATATCTATGTCTATATATCTATGCCTTATATATAGATACACATATGTGCACATTATTAATTAAATAATATAGACATTATTATTTCATTTCACTTCCATGATGTAAGTTTAACTTACTTTATCCTTAATGACTATACAGTGTGGTGTATACCATAATTTATTTTCGATTTTTCTTTTTTTTGGACATTTTAATTATATTCTTTTATTTATTTATTTATTTATTTTCTTTTTTTTTTAATTTCGGCATATTATGGGGGTACAGATTTTAAGGTTTCAATAAATGCCCATTTCCCCCCCCCCAAAAGTCTGAGTCTCCATCATGACCATCCCCTAGATGATGCACATCTCACTCATTATGTATGTATATACCCGCCCCCCTCCCCCCTCCCACCTGCCCAATACTCTATTACTGTAGTACCTATGTGTCCACTTAGGTGCTACTCAGTTAATACCAGTTTGCTGGAGAATATATCTGGTGCTTGTTTTTCCATTCTTGGGATACTTCACTTAGTAGTATGGGTTCCAGCTCTAACCAGGAAAATATAAGATGTGCTATATCACCATTGTTTCTTAGAGCTGAATAGTACTCCATGGTATACATATACCACATTTTATTAATCCATTCTTGGATTGATGGGCACTTGGGCTGTTTCCACAGCCTTGCAATTATGAATTGTGCTGCTATAAACATTCGAGTGCAGGTGTCTTTTTTGTAGAGTGTTATTGGATCATTTGGGTAGATGCCCAGCAATGGGATTGCTGGATGAAATGGTAGATTCACTTGTATCGCTTTAAGGTATCTCCATATTGCTTTCCACAGAGGTTACACTAGTTTGCAGTCCCACCAGCAGTGTAGGAGTGTTCCTCTCTCTCCGCAACCACGCCAGCATTTATTGTTTGGAGATTTTTTGATAAAGGCCATTCTCACTGGGGTTAAGTGATATCTCATTGTGGTTTTGATTTGCATTTTCCTGATGATTAGAGTTGTTGAGCATTTCTTCATATGTTTGTTGGCCATTCTTCTGTCTTCTTTAGAAAAATTTCTGTTCAAGTCCTTTGCCCACTTTTTAATGGGGTTATTTGATTTTTTCGTCCTAATTTTCGTGAGTTCTAAGTATATTCTAGTTATCAGTCCCTTATCGGATGCATAGGATGCAAAAATTTTCTCCCATTCTGTAGGTTGTCTGTTTACTTTCATGACTATTTCTTTGGCTGTGCAGAAGCTTTGTAGTTTGATCATGTCCCATTTATTTATTTTTGTTGCTGCTGTGATTGCCTTTGGGGACTTCTTCATAAACTCTTTGCCCAGGCTGATGTCTAGGAGAGTGCTTCCAACTTTTTCCTCTAGAGTTCTAATAGTTTCATACCTTAGGTTTAAGTCTGTTATCCAGTGTGACTTGGTTTTTGTGAGAGGTGAAAGGTGTGGGTCCTGTTTTAGCCTTCTACAGGTGGCTATCCAGTTTTCCCAGCACCATTTATTGAAGAGGGACTCTTTTCCCCAGCGTATGTTTTTGTCTGCTTTGTCAAATATTAGATGGCTATATGAGGATGGTTTTATATCAGGATTCTCACATCTGTTCCACTGGTCAATATTCCTATTTTTGTGCCAATACCATATTGTTTTAATTACTACAGCTTTGTAGTATAGTTTGATATCTGGCATATTAATGCCTCCCATTTTGTTTTTGTTGCCTAGAATTGCTCTTGATATTCGGGGTCTTCTTTGGTTCCATATGAAGCGTAAAATTATTTTTTCTATATCTGTGAAGAATGCTGATGGGATTTTAATAGGTATTGCATTGAATCTGTAGATCAGTTTGGGTAGTATAGACATTTTGATGATATTGAGTCTGCCGATCCACGAGCATGGTATGGATTTCCATCTGTTTACATCCTCTGTGTTTTCCTTCCTCAGTGTTTCATAGTTCTCCCTGTAGAGGTCTTTTACGTCCTTGGTTAAGTAAATTCCTAGGTACTTTAATTTCTTTGTTGCTATTGTGAAGGGAATTGAGTCTTTGATTTGGTTCTCAATTAGATTGTTGTTGGCGTATATGAATGCTTCTGATTTCTGTGTATTAATTTTGTATCCTGAGACTTTACTAAATTCATTGATCAGTTCCAGGAGTTTCTTGGTTGAATCCTTGGGGTTTTCTAGATACAATATCATATCATCAGCAAACAGTGAAAGTTTGATCTCTTCTGCCCCTATTTGGATACCTTTGATTCCATTTTCCTGTCTGATTGCTGTAGCCAAGACTTCCAGCACTATGTTGAACAGAAGTGGAGATAGTGGGCAGCCTTGTCTGGTTCCAGTTCTAAGTGGGAATGATTTCAATTTTTCCCCATTCAGTATGATGTTGGCTATGGGTCTGTCATATATGGCTTGTATCATTTTTAGGTATGTCCCTTCTATGCCTATTTTCTTAAGTGTTCGTATCATGAAAGGGTGTTGAATTTTGTCAAAAGCTTTTTCTGCATCTATTGAAAGAATCATGTGGTCTTTGTTTTTGCTTCTGTTGATGTGGTGAATTGCATTTATAGATTTACGTATGTTGAACCATCCCTGCATCCCTGGGATGAAGCCCACTTGGTCGTGGTGGATTATTTTTTTGATAAGTGTCTGGATTCGGTTAGCTAAGATTTTGTTGAAAATTTTTGCATCTATATTCATTACGGATATTGGTCTGTAGTTTTCTTTTTTTGTTGCATCCTTTCCTGGTTTTGGTATCAGAGTAATATTCGCTTCATAAAAGGTGTCGGGGAGGTTTCCGTTCTTCTCGATATTGTGGAATGGTTTCTGCAAGATAGGTACTAGTTCTTCTTTGTAAGTATGGTAAAATTCAGGTGTGAAGCCATCTGGACCAGGACTTTTCTTTTTAGGGAGATTTTTAATTGCTGTTTCTATTTCAGCTGTTGAGATTGGTCTGTTCAGGGAATCTATTTCTTCCTGGTTGAGCCTAGGGAGGCTGTGTGTTTCTAGAAATTTGTCCATTTCCTCCACATTTTCTAGTTTGTGTGCATAAAGATTTTTGTAGTATTCATAAATTGTATCTTGTATCTCTTTGGGATCAGTTGTGATATCTCCTTTTTTATTCCTGATGGAGCTTATTAGAGATTTCTCTTTTCTGCTTTTCGTTAGCTTAGCCAATGGTGTGTCAATTTTGTTTATTTTTTCAAAGAACCAACTTTTTGTTTTATTAATCTCCTGAATAGCTTCCCTGTATTCAATTTCATTTAGTTCTGATTTGATCTTGTTGATTTCACTTCTTCTGCTGGGTTTGGGGTTGGTCTGTTCTTCTTTTTCCAGCTCTTTGAGTTGTTTCATTAGATTGTCTATTTGTGATCTTCTTGTCTTTTGGTTATAGGCATTTATGGAAATAAACTTTCCTCTCAGAACTGCTTTAGCTGTGTCCCAGAGGAATTGATAACTTGTCTCTCCATTGTCGTTTTCTTCATAGAACTTTTTTATTTCCATCCTTATTTCTTCATTTAGGAAGTAATCATTTAGTAGGAGGTTGTTTAATTTCCACGTTTTTGTGTAGAAATGTGAGTTTCTGTTAGGGTTAATTTCTAGTTTTATTCCACTGTGATCTGAGAAGGTACATGGTATGATTTCTATTTTTTTAAATTTCTTTAAATTTTCTTTGTGTCCTAGGATATGGTCAATCTTAGAGAATGTCCCGTGAGCTGATGAGAAGAACGTATATTCAGTGGATTTTGGGTAGAATGTCCTGTAGATGTCTGTCAGACCCATTGTTCTAGAGTTTTGTTTAAGTCCATTATTTCTTTATTAATTTTCTGTTTGGAGGATCTGTCTCGTGCCATCAGTGGGGTGTTGAAATCTCCGGCGATTATGGAGTTGCTATTAATCCATTTGCTTAGCTCCAGTAAGGTTTGCTTTATGAATCTGGGTGCACCTAAGTTGGGTGCATATATATTTAAAATTGTTATCTCTTCTTGTTGGACTGTGCCCTTCACCATTATATAATGACCCTCTTTGTCTTTTACTACTTTTGTTGGTTTAAAAACTAAATCGTCTGAAATTAGAACTGCCACACCAGCCTTCTTTTGGCTTCTATTTGCTCGGAATATTGATCTCCACCCTTTTATTTTTAGTCTATATGCATCCTTGCAGGTTAGATGTGTTTCCTGAAGACAGCATATACTTGGCCTGTATTTTCTTATCCATTCAGCCAGCCTATGTCTCTTGAGTGGAGAGTTTAAGCCATTCACATTTATTGAGAGAACTGATAGGTAAGGTAGATTACTGATCATTCTGTTGGGTTGGATGTTGTTGCTATGATTTCTGTCTTGAGCCATTGTAATATCTGGCCTTTCATATCTTTGGGTTTTTGGTTGTTTTTATATTCGTGGGTTATTATTATGATATTCCGTGCGTAAGGCTGTTTTAAGTACTTCTTGTAGGGCTGGTCTTGTCTTGGTGAATTCTCTGAGCCTTTGCTTGTCTGAGAATGTTTTTATTTCTCCTTCATATATGAAGCTTAGTTTTGCAGGGAATAATATTCTAGGCTGGGCATTGTTTTGTTTCAAAAGAGTGAGAATGGGGCCCCAGTCTCTCCTTGCTTGTAAAGTCTCATTAGAGAAGTCTGATGTTATTCGAATTGGCTTTCCCTTGTATGTGACTTGCTTCTTTTGTCTTACAGCTCTTAGAAGGGCCTCTTTAGTTGATACTTTGGTCAGTCTGATGGCTGCATGTTGTGACGTCTTCCTGTTTGCGTTGAATCTCCCAGGGGTCCTCTGAGCTTCTTGAACTTGTGTATCAAGATTTTGAGCAAGGCCTGGGAAATTTTCCTCTCTTCAAACAGCTTGTCCAACCCTTGAGTGTTGTCTTCTTCCCCTTCTGGTAAGCCTATGACCCTCACATTAGGTTTCTTCACATAATCCCACATCTCTTGTAGGATTTGCTCTTTTCTCTTGTTTCTCTGCTCTATTTCTGTGACTGATTTATTTAATTGGAGGGTGTTATCTTCAAGCTCTGAGATTCTTTCTTCTGTTTGATCTACCCTGTTCTGGAGAGTTTCCACTGTATTTTGTAGTTCCTTGAATTGATTCTTCATTTCCAGGAGTTCAGTTACACTTTTCTTCATTGTGTCTATTTCTTTTCCCATATCCTGGAGGCTTTTTGTGGTTTCTTTGTGTTGGTTATTGAGTTGTTGCAGCTGGGTGAGTGTTCTTATGATCCACAGACAAAATTCCTCTTCTGTCATATTGGTTGCCTGATTTTGGTTGGTGTCCTTTTCTAGGGGGCTGGTGCTCCTCTTTGGGGGTGTGTTTTCCGTTTGGTTCTTCATATTTCCCGAGTTCTTTTGCTGATTTCTTCCCATTTCGATCAGTTGTTGTTTCTTTCCTTAAGTTATTGTTTGGGTATTCACACACCTTGTTTATTTTCTGAGGTGTTAGGTGGTGTCTGTGGGTGAAATTGGACCGCTCCCTGTATATTGAGTCAGTGGGTGCCGTGGAAAGGCTGTGCAAGATGCCGTCCCTGTCAGTAGGTGGCGTTTGCTTGGAGGAACAGGCTATGATGTTGATTTTGTGTCCTGTTATCTGCTCTTATTCTGGGCGGAGCTGGGTTGGGTAAGCCTGCCCTCAGGCTGATAGCAGGGGTCAAAGTTCTGTTCTCTGCTTCCAGGGTAAGCTGTCAGGGTGGGGCTGGAATGGTCCCGCTCAGCCAGAAAGTCTGCATGTGGGGGTGGGGCTGTCTGAGATCTGCAGTCTGGAACGGGCCTCGCTTCTTTCCACCCTCCCCAAATCCGCAGCTACTCCTGGGCCTCTGCCAGCAGGCCAGACCAGAAGCCACCAGGCCTCCCCGGACTGTGATGCCGGCGGGGAGGTTCCCTGCACAGGAACGCCACCTGGGTTGGGCACTCGGCCTCCTCCTGGGAGGAGGGTTGCCCTCTAGGACGCTGATCTGCCCCTGGAGGCACACACACCTTAGTAGGCTGTTCACGTATAACCCTTCTGTGCCCTGGTCAATGCTAGCCCTCGGTGCAGGGGATCTGATCTGCAGGTCCGACCTCTGGGTCCCAGAGTTCAAACTGTATCCCCACCAGGGAGAGGATTTCCGGTCCCAATTAACCCATAGGGAGCCCAAGCTGGGTCTATGTCTCTCAGCCTCTGAGTCGGCACCGTTTTCCTGGGAACACGGTGCCAGCAGCACCTGGGAGGGCGGGCGGGGAGGGAGCTCACAGTCTGAGTTCCCCTGAGTCAGGTGTAGGGTCCCAAACGGGAAGGTCCCCTTCCCTGGAGGTGCCTCCAGCTGGTGGCTGTATTGTCTTTCTGGGCAGCCGAGGGTAGGGTCGGTGGAGGGGTGGAGGAGGCAATATGGCGCCTGCCGTGCGGCTCAGGTCTGTGCACATGGAGGTGCCCGGAGGAAGTTGGGAACCTGGTGCCACTACAGGTGGCACCTGGTGTCTGCTACAGGCTTACTGCTGGCTGGTGGCGGCGGTCTCTGGGCTGGTGTCCGCAGGTCTCTCCACCCGCTGGGGAGCCCACCAGCAGTCCCAAATTCAGGGGAGGGGAAACAGCAAATCCACCTACCTTTGCCGCTGGTCTCCGGGCTGCTCCGGTGGTCTCAGCCTTTAGTTCTCCTCCGCAGCCCCCTCCCGTGGAGTCTCCCGGGGTCTCAGGTACCCCTCCTTCCGGCCCTTTTCCGCTGTATGCTCATCTTCTTGCTTCTTTCCTCTAATTTCTGCTAGAATCTGTCTTTTCTGCAGAGACACTCTGTCTGGCGGTGTTATTCGTCGGCCATCTTGCTCCGCCCCCCTCTTTTATTTATTGATTTATTTGTATTACAGATCTATTGCAGTGAATATCTTTGTTAAAATTGACTTATACACTTGGAGAGTGTTTCTCTATGCCATTTTATTTTTTAAAGAAAGTCTAAGATGTGATATTTTGGTCTCATTCAATGTTATTTTTTCTTAGGGAAATAAGATTGAATTTGAATTATATTTCATCTTTTATTGCAATCCTTTTTCTTCGTAAAAAGTGGCACTGGTTTTGTAAAACTTTTATTTATAACATTTGAAAACTAGGTAGTAAATTAGAAATTGGAAAAAGGAGGATTACAAGTATGTCATTCTACATTTGATTTAATTTATTGGTCTTCCAGCAGCTAAACTAGTATGGTCCACTGCATGTTGATCCATTAAACTCTGTGAAGAGTTTGTCAGAAAAATCTAATGCTTTAACGTGTATGCATCAGGAAATTTAGGTAAATAGTCTGTACCAAATTATCCATTCGTTTAGTCTGTCTTCACTGAGTACCTACTCTATTAAACAATTTGACCATTTTCTTATATCCAGTGTTCTTTCTTTTAGAATTGATAGCTTCTTTTGAAGACATTTTTTTTTTCAAGGAGAGTCTGGAAGAGAATCAACTTGATTCAGAAATTGAAAGTCCTGATTAAAAGACATGCTGAGTTACCTAAGATGGCTAATATTTTGAGGACAAAGAATTTAAAGACAATTTTATAGATTCAATGAAGAAGAGTTAATAAGAAACAGGATTGAGTTCAGGAGGGGTAAAATAGACAATATGTTTAAGTACTATATGCATAGAAGACATGCAAGAAAAATCTTGATGTTGAATATCCTATATATTCAGTATATGAGTTTTAATACATGTCATTATGGATAGTCTGATTGAAGTTCTAACCAGGTGAGAGGGTACCATTGCTATGTGTATTGTTTCTTCTCAAAAATTTTTTTATATGCTCAGGTCATCAATATATCTGTTTTGGCTTCTAAATTTTAGAGGAATATTGAAATTAAAAATGGTTTAACGATGAGGAAAAATGAGGCAAGGTTTTGGAATGATTGTTTCTGATGGAGAGTAGCTGAGAGGTGACTAAATACTCAGTAATTGTGATCAGATGTGCTGGACTCATGATGTAAGAGAGACAAGACATGTCTTAGCTTTCTAGTCAACCATGAAGTACAAAATATTATACTTTTTACTTCTCTGTGTCTTTTCCTCTGCACAAATAATTTCTGTTGAAAAGGAAAATGTAGCAGTGATGTAAAATAAAATACTTTGTAATTCTTGAGACCTTGTTGTACCTTAGAAAGGAATAAAAGTGATGGACATAACTATATGGACATAACTATAATAATTTAGTAGAGTAGCTAAAAATATTTCTGTTTCAATAATGTTTTTCAGCCAAAGAGGTCAAACCATTTTCACTTAGTATATTTTTACCCTTTAGAACAGTTCTATGAGAAAAAGTGAAGGCAGTGTTTAATATTGTTTCAATTCTTCAATTCTAGGTTTTGGAGACAAGTGACCTTAGTAGAGGTCACAGGTGTTAGTTGTGATAAATATTTCATATTTTTTTTCATCTGGTGAACTATTTTTCTGACACCATTGTCTTTGGAAGCCCATGGGTGTGTTCATATGCAATTCTAAATCCCATTTATGTCAAACTTTAACTTTGTCAGACAGACACATAGTATAGAAGTGAATCTCTCCTGCCCTCTGGGTATTTGGGATAGGAAGGAAAAGGTAGACAAAGTTGGGACCAAAACATCATGGTACAATATTACTTTCTTTTCTTTCTGTAATAGCTATATGTCCTTCTGACTTCCAATAGACTTTTGTAAGAGAAAACCACATTCCTATTGAAAATGGAAAAACTTCATTTTTAGAAAGGTTAAAATGAATGATGATGGTATATAATAGGTAGGAAAGATTTGAGTTAAACATAAGGAAATCTGGATAAAAGTCAGGATAAACTCCATACTTTTGGTGGTCCATTTCTTTTTCTGAAGAAAAAAAAAATCCCATCAGTTTTATCTTTAGAGCTGATAACTTCTTTTGCAGACAGTGTTAAGGGAAAAAAAAAAGAAACCTTTTATAGATAAGAAGACAGGTCAACTTGAGTCAAAAATTATATTACAGTTAAAAGTCTCAAGGGCAGCTAGTTGACAGAAACCAGCTAGGATCCTTTGGAATGAATTACAGTTTATTGTGGCATGAAGGGACGTTCATGGGGTTTTGGTTATACTCCATAGCACTGAATTGGTAGTTTATTTTGGGATTTTTAAAAGATGATTGCTTCAGTTATTATTAACTGCTTTCTGATTGCTTATGACATATTCTTCATTATTGTTTGCATATAAAGTTTGTCAAAATAGTTAGGTAATCAGTTTTCTAACTAGCTCTTCACTAAAGTGTCATTTTTATTCTTAATTGCAATCTTGCTCCCATGGGACTGTCCATCATATTCTAAATTCATCTTTCTATCATAATTTATTAATGGTACAAACTAAATATTTGAATTAGGGCTACAGGTTTGATTTATAGGTATAGGGAAAATAAATTGTGATTTTTCAGACATAGATCCTTTTGATTACTATAAAGACAATAAAAACTGTCTACCATTGCATTGGAAAATTGTATAAACTACTTTATGGCGTTGTCTCTCTTTGTTCATGCATATGTATCTTGACTGTTTTTCTTTGTCTTTTATTGCTTGGAGCATATGTTTCTCCAAGAGTACTTATTACAAATAATTGTCTTCATTAATGACTGTACAATTTTGAAGTCCCCAAGGATAAGAGGCACTTTGGGCTTTGCCATTTACCTGTGGTGCCACTTGTTAGCTTTGTGGCGGAGACAAGGAGATAAATAGGTAAACCAATACAATAGAAAAAGTTAAATGCTTTATGAGAGAAACAGTGAAAGGCAAAATGGAATCATTGAGAAAGATGCCATAGGTTTGTCATAATATGTGAAAAAGAGGGAAATTTGGAGGTGCAAATAAGGGTAGAAGTAGACATATGGGCGCTAGCAAGCCCTCACAGAGAAAGTGACTCTTGGGTCACTTTCTTCAAGTTTCAACTTGAGGAATATTTAATAGAGTTCATCTGGTAATTATGATGGGGGTTGGAAGAGGTAGCATGCCATCTCAGATAAAAGGGATAGTAACAGTGTGATCTGGGAATATGTAGTAACAACTGTGATCTGTAGTGACAACTTGGAATAGCTTATGTGGGCAATGCATATGGAGCTAAACTGAGCCACATTAACATAGAAGAATAGTCAAGTAGCCTTATGGTATCATCACTTTGGCTTGCTTATATACTTGTAAGATAAGTTGGAACAAAAAATAATGAAGGTTGGACTAGATGACCTATACAGTCTCATCAAAAAGCTACAGTGGAGAATTTTCTTCAGATTGGGTGTTGCTCAGTTCCAGAATAAGTCCCAGTGTCTGAAATGGTGGGGTTTGGGGTGGAGGGTAGGAGCATAGTTGTGCTAAGGCAATAGGCTGGTCCTGAGTTCTGATTCTAGATCAGGTCAAACAGCAGGTCCTGAGTTCTGATTCTAGATCTTAACTAGATTTCTTGAGTAATAGCTTTTGGTATTACCTTTTTCTAAAATAAGGGAATTGAAGGATCATCTCTTAGCTTCATTCATTCATTCATCAACCATGTATGTACTGAACACATACTAGTTGCCTAGAACTTTCTTTGACTTCTGTAGATGTAGGTGAAATAAAACTCAGCTTATATTAATATAACTACAATTGGAATGTCCCCCTTCAGAGCTGAGAATGGAAAGACAGCCTGGAAAGGCTAATTTGCAGGAAGCCATGCTGTAAAAACATTTAAATTCTGAAACTAGATCAGTTTTGTGGATGGCCAGGGACCAAGATGATGATAATAACTCTTGTTGACTTCTTACTATATGCCAAGCACTGCATTAAATACTGCATGTGCTCATTTAATTATTACAATACCCCTTTGTGGTAGATGTATTATTATAATTTTTTTTTCATTTTGCAGATGAGGAAAATAAGACTGAAATGAGGTAAACAAGTTACCTAGGACCACACGGCTAGTAAAGGGGCTAACTAGTAAAGTCAGGTTTGTTTGACTTTAAATTGTATTCCAAAACAGTGATTGCCAAGCCTGGCTGTATGTCTTTATGGCTCTACCCCACACCTAAGGAGTCAGAATTTCAGAAAGTACAGCAGCAAAAATATGTTTATTTTAAAAGAGCCCATCAGGGAATTTCCATATGCAGTCAGATTTGGGAAGTCCCTGTAAAGATTTATATAAAATGACAGGAAAGTATGTTGGTTGGACAGAAAGTATAAGCAACTGAAAGAGTAAGAACGTATTGTCTTTTGGAGAGAGCAGTGGACAAGGTATCTGAATTCATATGTCTGTTCTTGGGGGGTGATGTGTTGTTAGGGAAATAACAGAGCATGGAAAGAAAACCTGGGTTCCTGAACTTGCTTCTGTACAAACTGGCACTGTATGTAGAGGCAGAAAGAAGGCTGGATTGGATGACTTGTAAGGCCTCATGGAAGAGCTACATGGAGTCACTATCCAAACAAAAACCTAAAAGCAAGAAGCAACAACTGATCCAGATGGGAAGAAATCAGTGAAGGAACTCTGGAAATATGAAGAACCAAACGGAAAGCACACCCCCAAAGAGAAGCACCAACCCCTTAGAAATAGACACAAACCAAAATCAGATCACTAAAATGACAGAAGAGGAATTTTGAACAGGGATTGTAAGAAAATTCAACGACTTGCAAGAACAACTGGATAACCAACACAAAGAAAACACAAAAAGATTCCAAGACCTGGAACAAAAATTCACTAAAGAAATTGAAACAATGAAGAAAAGTCTAACCAAACTCCTGGAAATGAAGAATCAATTCAGGGAACTATAAAACACAGTGGAAAACCACAAGAACAGGGTAGATCAAACAGAAGAAAGAATCTAAGATATTGAAGATAACACCTTCCAATGAAATAAATCAGTCACAGAATAGAGCAGAGAAACAAGAGAAAAGAACAAAGCCTACAAGAGATGTGGGATTATGTGAAGAACCTAATGTGAGGGTCATAGGGTTGCCAGAAGGGGAAGAAGAAAACACTCAAGGGTTGGACAAGGTATTTGAAGATATAATAGAGGAAAATTTCCCAGGCCTTGCTCAAAATCTCTAGATATAAGTTCAATAAGGTCAAAGGACCCCTGGGAGATTCAATGCAAACAGGAAGACGTCACGACATGCAGTATCAGACTTACCAAAATATCAACTAAAGAGGCCCTTCAATGAACTGTAAGATGAAAGAAGCAAGTAACATACAAAGGAAAGCCATTCAGAATAATGCCAGACTTGTCTACTGAAACTTTACAAGCAAGGAGAGAGTGGGGCCCCATTCTCACTCTTCTGAAACAGAATAATGCCCAGCTTAGAATCTTATTCCCTGCAAAGGTAAGTTTTGTATATGAAGGAGAATTCAAGACATTCTCAGATAAGCAAAGACTGAGGGAATTCACCAAGACAAGACTAGCCCTTTAAGAAGTACTCAAAACAGTGTTACCCACGGATCAGCACAATAAACACTCACAAATGTAAATCTACTCAAAGCTAAAGATCAAAGCCCAGATACCACAATGGCTCAAGAGAGAAAACAAAGCAAGAAAGTTCAACTCAACATAATGAACAGAAATCTATATAATGGTGAAGGGTACAGTTCAACAAGAAGACATAACAATTCTATATATATATGCACACAACCTTGGTGCACCCAGATTCATAAATCAAACTCTACTTGATCTAAACAAATGGATAAACAACAACACTGTAATAGTTGGAGACTTTAACACCCCACTGACAGCACAGGACAGATCCTCCAAACAGAAAATCAACAAGGAAATAATAGACTTAAACAGAAACCTAGAATAAATGGACCTGACTGACATTTACAGGACATTCTACCCCCAAACTACTAAATATACATTCTTCTCATCAGCTCATGGGTCATTCTCTAAGACTGACCATATCCTAGGACATAAAGCACATCTCAAACAATTTAAAAAAATAGAAATTATACCATGTATCTTTTCAGACCACAATGGAATAAATGTAGAAATCAATCCTAACAGGAGTTCTCATTTCTACACAAAGTCATGGAAACTAAACAACCTTCTGCCGAATGATCATTTCATAAATGAGGAAATCAATATGGAAAACAAAATATTCTTTGAACTAAATGACAAAGGAAACACAAGTTACCAAAACCTGTGGGACACAGCTAAAGCAGTCCTGAGAGGAAAGTATATTTTTATAAATGCCTACATCCAAAAGTCGAAAAGATCACAAACAGACAACCTAATGAATCATCTCAAAGAGCTAGAAAAAGAAGAACAGACCGACCCCAAACCCAGCAGAAGAAGTGAAATCATTAAGATCAAATCAGAACTAAATGAAACTGACAACAGGGAAACTATATGGATGACTAATAAAACAAAAAGTTAGTTCTTTGAAACAATAAACAAAATTGACACACCTTTGGCTAGACTAATGAAAAGAAGAAAAGAAAAATCTCTAAGAAGCTCTATCAGGAAAAATAAAGGAGAAATTACAACTGATGCCCCAGAGATACAAGATATAATTTATGAATACTATCAAAACCTCTAGGCACACAAAGTGGAAAATGTGGAGGAAAAGGATAATTTCTTAGAAACACACAGCCTCCCTAGGCTCAAACAGGAAGATATAGAATTCCTGAACAGACCAATATCAAGTACTGAAATTGAAACAGCAATAAAAAACCTTCCTAAAAAGAAAAGTCCTGGACCACATGGTTTCACACCTGAATTTTACCACATCTACAAAGAAGAACTGGTGCCTATCCTGCAGGCATGTTATTCCACAACATCGAGAAGGATGGAAACCTCCCCAACACATTTTATGAAGGGAACATAACCCTGATACCAAAACCAGGAAAGGATGCAACAAAAAAGAAAACTACAGACCAATATCCCTTATGAATATAGATGCAAAAATTCTCAACAAAATCCTAGCCAATCGAATCCAGGTGCTTGTCAAGAAAATAATCCATCACAACCAAGTGGGAGGCATCCCAGGGATGGTTCAACATAAGCAGATCTATAAATGTAATTCACCATATAAACAGAAGCAAAAAAAAAGACCATATGATCCTCTCAATAGGTGCAGAGGAAGCATTTGACAAAATTCAGCACCCTTTTATGATAAGAACACCCAACAAAATAGGCATAGATGGGGCTTCCGTGAAAACGATACAAGCCATATATGACAAACCCACAGCCAATATCATACTGAATGGGGAAAAATTGAAAGCATTCCCGCTTAGAACTGGAACAAGACAAGGTTTCCCACTATCGCCATTTCTGTGCAACATAGTGCTAGAAGTCCTCGCCACAGCAATCAGACAAGAGCGGAATTAAGGGCGTCCAAATGGGAGCAGAAGAGATCAAACTCTCACTCTTTGCTGATGACATGATATTATACCTAGAAAACCCCAAGGATTCAACCAAGAGACTCTTTGATCTGATAAATGAATTTGGTAAAGTCTCAGGATACAAAATCAATACACAGAAATTAGAGGCATTCATATATGCCAACAACATTACAAGTGAGAACCATATCAAAGAGTCAATTCTCTTCAAAATAGCAACAAAGAAAATAAAGTATCTAGGAATATATTTAACTAAGGAGGTAAAAGACCTCTACAGGGAGAACTATGAAACACTGAAGAAAGAAACAGCAGAGGATGTAAACAGGTGGAAGAATATATCATGCTCATGGGTCAGCAGAATCAACATTATTAAAATGTCTATACTACCCAAAGTGACCTACAGAGTCAATGCAATCCCTATTAAAATACCATCATCATTTTTCACAGATATAGAAAAAATAGTTTTACTCTTCGTATGGAACCAGAGAAAACCCTGTAAACAAAATGAATCCTAGGCAATAAAAACAAAATAGGAGGTATCAATTTACCAGATTTCAAACTATACTACAAGGCTATAGTAATTAAAAGAGCTTTTGCCTGGCACAAGAACAGGACATTGACCAGTGGAACAGAACAGAGAACCCAGATATAAAACCATCCTCATATAGCCAACTAATCTTCAACAAAGCAGACAAAAACATACACTGGGGAAAATAATCCTTATTCAACAAATGGTGCTGGGAAAACTGGATAGCCACATGTAGAAGACTGAAACAGGACCCACACCTTTTACCTCTCACAAAAATCAACTCACGCTGGGTAACAGACTTGAACCTTAGGTGTGAAACTATTAGAATTCTAGAGGAAAACGTCAGAAATACTCTTCTAGACATTGGCCTAGGCAAAGAATTTATGAAGAAGACCCCAAAGGCAATCACAGCAGCAACAAAAGTAAATAAATGGGACCTGATCAAATTAAAAATCTTCTGCACAGCCAAAGAAACTATCAAGAGAGCAGACAATCCACAGAATGGGAGAAAATTTTCACAAGCTATACCTCCAATAAAGGGCTGATAACTAGAATCTATTTAGAACTCAGGAAAATCAGCAAGAAAAAATCAAACAACCCTGTCAAAAAATGGGCAAAGGACATGAACAGAAACTTCTCAAAAGAAGAAAGAATAATGGCCAAGAAACATCCGAAAAAATGTTCAACATTGTTAATCATCAGGGAAATTTCAAATCAAAACCACAATGAGATATCACTTAACTCCAGTGAGAATGGCCTTTATCAAAAAGTCCCCAAACAATAAATGTTGGCATGGATGTAGAGAGATAGGAACACTCCTACACTGCTGGTGGGACTGCAAACTAGTTCAACCTCTGGGGAAAACAATATGGAGATACCTCAAAGCGATACAAGTAGATCTACCATTTGATCCAGCAATTCCACTACGGGGCATCTACCCCAAAGATCAAAAGTCACTTTATGAAAAAGACACCTGCACTCGAATGTTTATAGCAGCACAATTCACAATTGCAAAGCTGTGGAAACAATCGAAGTGCCCATCAATTCATGAGTGGATTAATAAAATGTGGTATATGTATACCATGGAATACTACTCAGCTTTAAGAAACAATGGTGATATAGCACCTCTTGTGTTTTCCTGGATAGAGCTGGAACCCATTCTACTAAGTGAGATATCTCAAGAATGGAAAAACAAGCACCACATGTACTCACTAGCAAATTGGTATTAATGGATCAAAACCTAAGTGGACATATAGGAAAAATATTTATCTGGTGTCAGGCAGGTGGGAGGGGGAGGAGGGGATGGTTATATACAAACACAACGAGTGAGATGTGCAACTTTTTTGGCGGATGGTCATGCTTGAAGTTCTGACTCGAGGAGGGAAGGGGGGACATGGGCAATATATGTAACCTTAACATTTGTACCCCCATAATATGCTGAAATAAAAAAAAAAAAAGAGCTACATGGAGCCTTCAAAGTAATCTGTGTCCTGTGACTAAAACATGAAAGAATTAGGTATTATATAGGCTTCATTTGGTTTGATTAAAAAAATTTCTTTGGAGAAGAGTCAATAAAATTGACCTTAATGAGTACAAATTTACATATTTTTTAGACAAACACAAATGCCAAATCAGAATATGAAAACATTTATAAGCCTCTAAGGTTATAAGGTTATTTTTATTTTATATTTTTTTTTCCTGGAAATGGCTACTTGTTGTCCCATCAAGAGGAAGCTGAAAAAATGACCAGTTCTTTAGACTTATTATTAATACCTCTCTAGTTTTTTCAAATCCCTTTGAACAACAGTTTTGTGTAGATATTTACATGTAGAATGTAATATTGCATTCCCCTGAATTGTTGAGAAAATTCCCAGTTGCGAGTCAAGTGTTCATTTGAAAGTTAATTTACCTGAAAAGATAGTTTGCAAGTCCTCTCTAGAGTCAGGTGTTTCATGGGATTTGTTACATTTTAATAGCTGTGTCAAGAACTCTGATGAAGATGTGGAAAACATGAATGTAAAATTTTCAGCCTAGGAACAGTTTAGAGGGAAAAATACCAGAATATAGGATTCACAAACCATATAATATATTGAGCTGAAGTTCACAAATACTTGCAGTTGTCTATCTGTTCTCACCCACCCCAATTTTTTCTTTCTGTTAAAGGGTAGAGGGATCAATGCTTGATAGGCACTCACGTAAAGAAAACCAATACATTTTAAGCTCAAGATGAGCCATTATGTGACATAATAACCCTACAATGTAACATAGTTTTAAAATTAGCAGGTGGCATCTAGAACAAGAGAGATGCTGGTCTTCAGTGCTGCCCTGGGCAATTAGCCTATGCCAGGAAGGTGCTGAATATTGGCGCATTGGGAAGGGTCCCCCAGATGATGAGGGAGTCTTAAAATTATATAATGAATTTTAGAGGCAACTAATTGTGTTTAGCATGGAGAAAGCAAAATTGATGTAGGAAATCATACTACTTTATCTTCAGTTTTTGAATATCTGTCTTAGGAAAATTATTACCCAGAGAAGCCGTGTGGGTGGAAGTTACAGAGACAGATTTCATCTTAGTGTAAGAAAACAAAATAGAACAGTCTGTTGTCTCTGGAAGAATTTAAACAGTAGGTTACCTTTCCTTAGGGGCTGTCAGAGAAGAGGTTTAGACACTGTGTGGAAGGTAGGATGTGGGCTAGGCCCTTTCAGTTTTCCAATTTTAGGAAGTATTAGTTTTAGTAAAGTATTTAGCAAAATAAATTTACTGATAAGTAAAATATTTAGTTAAAACGGAATCCATTTTATATGTAAGACTTAGATATAATTAGCTTAAAATGTAATAATCCTTGTCTCTACAATATTTCACTCTTGTAATGATTAACTACACAAAGTAATGTAATTGCTAAAATTGCTTCCTTTTAATCTGTTCTGCACTCTTCAATGAGAATAATCATTACCGAATATGAATCTCTTCATACCATTTCCCTGCTTAAAATACAATCACTCTGTGCTGTGTTTGTTTCCCCACAAAATTCATATCTTAAAATCCTAATGTTTCAGGTAACAGTACTAGGAGGTAGGGCCTTTATAGATAGGTAGGGCCTTTATAGATAATTAGGTGATTAGGTCATGAGGGTGGAGCTCTCATGACTGGGATTGGTGCCTTTATAAAAGAAGCCTCAGGCCCTCCCACTGCTTCACTTTGACCAGCCTAAAACAAAACCAAAAAACAAAAACAAAGGCCTCAGAGAGCTAGTTAGCCACCTTGCACCTTGTTTAGTACACAGGGAGAATGCACTGTCTACGAGGAAGTAGGCCCTAACCAGACAATCTGCCTTGACCTTAGACTTTTCTGGTCTCAAAAACTATGGGAAATAAATGTTTGTTGTTTGTAAGCCGCCCAGTTTGTAGTATTTTTATTATAGCATCCCAAACAGACTAAGACATTCTGCATCAATTTACTTATTTTTTTCTTAGAGATGGGGTCTTACTGTGTTGCCCATGGGCTCAAGAGATCCTCTTGCCTAATTCTCTCTAATAGCTGGTACTACAGGCACTGTGCCACTGTGCCCAGCTTATCTGAGGATCAAGACACATTCTTAACATAACCTACAAAGTCCAGCAAGTTCTGTCCCTGCTTGTTTCTCCTGCTTTATGTTTCATCATCCTTCATTTCCAGTCCAACCTTATTGGCTTACTATTAATTTATTATATATACATCATATTTTCATTTTGTCATACATTATTTCTCATGCTGTTTTTTTCCTGCATGAATATCTTTCTCTTTCCTAGGTGACATCCACTCTCATTCCCTAGATGTAAGTTCACTTTTCACTTAATCAAAGGAGCTTTTACTGACCTTCCCATTTAGATCTAATTTCATGTTACACAGGTTCATACTCTATTTCTCATTCACAGCCTTTATCATTGTTACAACTTATATTTGCTGATGAAACTATTTGATTAATATGTTTCCCCTACGAAAATATAAGCATTCTGAGGGAAAGAGAATTTTCTGGTTTTAGCTCACTATCGAACTCCTGGTGCCCTGCAATATGTGCACGTCACAATAAATTTGTGTTAAATGAATATTATTAAGTGGAGCAGATAGCATTTACTTTAAAAGTATGTAAGAGAATGTTTAGAAAAAGGATATGATACAGTGACCCTAAGGCAATAAATTACTTTTTTTATGTAGTGCTTGCCTTTTAAGACTGTTTTTACTTTTCACAAAAGATCTAAGAACTAGGATTATTATATTATATTCTGGCTGATGAAGGCCCTCTTCCTGGCAGATAGCTACCTTCTTGCTGTGTCCAACATGGTGGGGAGAAAGAGAGAGAATACTTTGATCTCTTTCTCTTCTTAAAAGGGCACTAATTCTTATCATGGGGAATCCATCCTCACAACCTCATTTTGGTATACGTTATACCTAATTTTGTAGCAAAGGCTCCACCTTCAAAAACCATCACAGTGGGGATTAGGAATCTAAATGAATTGTGGAGAGAAACAACATTCAGTTCATAAGAAGGACTAAGCTATGTTTTATGTATACCTCCTCATTTAAAATGTATTTCTAGTTTTAAAAAATACATATGGAATCCTCAGGTGTATTTTAGAGACCTTGTCAGGTGAGACTTGAAATGTGAAAATAACACTGCCATCTAGTGACAACTAACCTGATGAAATTAAAAAACTCAAGAGTAGGCAGTAAAACAAATCATTCACATAGAGTGGTCCGTACACATAACTTAGGGCAGTCGTTTCTTTTTAGTAAACATTTGAGGTAGTTGATGCTTATGAAGCTCATGAATTAATAATTATTAAATAAAATAAATATGCTTAGCTATTAGAATATTACCCATGTATTACAATAACTACATAAAATCACTTATAATTGTGCCACTTGAAAATGGATCCATCTCCATTTTCCTTACTCTCTCCACTGCTTCTGAATGAGGAAATTTTGTACTCTGATTAACCTAAAATATTCTGAAAAGAATTGTTTCTCTTAGTTTAAAGAAGGGGGCAGGAGTAAAAACCTACCTAGCAGGTACATTGAACTAGTGTTCAATAGTTAGGGTGATGGGAACACTAATAGCCCTGAATCAAGTATTATAAAATCTATCCATGCAACAAAAAATTGTTAATTTAAAATTCTAATATTTTAAAATAAAAAATAAAAAAATCAATATAAAAAAGAGCTAAATATATTCAAGAGCAAACAAAGATGAGGAAGTAAGTCTTTGGTAAAATTTCCAGTTGGATTTTGCAGCATTGTAAGGAAGGAGTGGAATGCCAAAATAAACTCTGTCTATCCCAAGGGGACACTTAAAGCCACTTTGAATTCAATTACTGTGTGATTTAATGTAAACATGAAATCAAAACACTTACAGACATGTGATAAATAGTTAGTAAATGAAGATGTATAAGGCATTAAACCCAAAGGAAATATGGATAATTTATTTGTATTTCTTAAGTCCTAAACTTTTGTGATAGATTTTAGCTGATATATTTTAAATGAATTATTGTCCTGTAACGTTAAAATTGCAGATAAAATTGTTATCTGCAATCCCTTGAGCTAAATTTTTTCATCATATGCAAATGCAAGATTAAAAGAGATAACAATTATTCTATTTCTGTGGAGGCCTAGATAAACAACAAAAACCCATCATTCTCAAATGATAATAACTTTGCTAATTGAGTTGAGCAAATTATATTTAACGTTTTTTTTTAGATAGTCCAGAGAGGATTATATCTATTAACTCATGATGTAGAAGTAGCCTAACTAGACTTATTAATTACTTTTTATATCAGTTAATGAAAATTATTGCTTTCTTGACAAACACTTATTATTATCCTGTCTTCCCTTCGGGACCAATATTTCATATGCTGACAATAAACACTGCATAACAGAGTTGATATTTTGCCAAGAGTTAAGTCAGAAATCTCGGGGTCATGAACAAATTCAAATTAAGAAAAACATCTGCCTTACATGTATTTTTTAGTTAATATCCTTAAAATCGAGTTGTTTTGTGCTTACTTCAGGACACATATATAGATATGACCCTATCTCTTGTTTTCTTGTTCTATAGTATTTATATAAAGAATGTGAATAGTACCAAACAATAGCAGTGACAATCTAGCAAGAATATGATTTAAAATGACTTGCCAAAAAGTATTGCATCAATATCAAAGGGGACAGATTCTTTAAAAAATATGCTGTATAATGTGGTTATGATTACCTTGTATGAAGCACAGCTGATCTGGGGTATAGAATTTCAGTGGTGACCCAGAAAATAGTGTTTCTATTATTATTAATAACTGGCATTTATTGAATTCTTGCCATATGACAAGCATTGAATTAATCACTTTACATACATAAGTTCTTCTGTTTTTTTAAATTTTATTTTACATGGACAGAATGTAATTATCAATAGTCCATAATTCCTAAGCTGGTTTATTGACTTAGGCATGACCCTCATTTATTTATTTATACAAACTAATATACTGAATATCCATGGATGCACCTAGAATTAGAACATTGTGCACAATTTACATCTATACATTTGCACCTCCTTTATCTTGCACCTGTCTTTTCCTCCTCAATTCTGAAAGAATTACTCCTATTTTGAATTTTGAGTTCCTTATTTTTCTGGCACTAAAGTATATAGTTTTATCTCATATATATATATTTAACATATTGCTTATTTTGATTGATTTCTAGCTTTTTATGTCTTGCAAAATCCTCACCTATGCAAATGTGTAAAAGATTCACATATATATTGTATTAAAAGTTTTAAATAATTAATCATTCAGGAATTAATGTTTTGAGGTGGTTTGAAATAGAGATGTAATCTGATTTTTTCTCATATGTATAACCAATTTTTCCTTTCATTGAACAGACACTTCTTTCCCTTGTAATCTGCCATTCCATTTCTGTTACCTATCATGGTTCAATGTATACGTAGTTCTGTTTTGGAATCTTTGTTTTGTTCTGTTGGTCAGTTTATCTACTATACACAGTCTAAATTACTATAACTTTATATTAAGTCCTGATATGTGGAGGCCAAATTCCCTCTCTTTCTTTTTCAGTGTTTAAGTTTGTTTTTGCTATGTTGCTTTTTTGCCTACGTTTTTAAGTCAGCTCGCCAAATTTTATGAAAAAAACCTCTTGGGGCTTCGATTGGAGATGCATCAAGCTTATAAATTGATTTTGAGAGATCAGTATCTTCATGATATTAATCTTCTATATAAAATATGATATTTCATACATCTAATTAAGCCTTCTCTTAGGTTTCTTTAGTTCTTTGTTTTTATATGTAAGTTTTATACTTCTTTTGTTAGATTTATTACTAGATAATTTATAATTTTTATCACATATATAATAAAATTTTTTAAATTTTATTTTAAAAAATTTGTTGTATTATATAGCAGTGCATTTAGCTTTTTGATATTGACTATATATCTTGCCACTGCAGTATACCCTCTTATGATTTATATTAATTTGTTTATAGGGTATTTGGATTTTCTGTGCTCTTATCCTTATCTTTTTCTATTTTATTTGGGTGAATCTTAGTAGCTTTATTCTCTTTTAGATGAAAATCTTGGCTGAGTAATATTTATATTTTCCTTTTTAATAGTATTAGTTCATAATTCTCAAAATTGCTAGTTTTAAAATTACTGAGGTCATGAGTTTTAAATTATTTTTATATATGCATTGTTGCAGAAAATGATCTGTATGACACATATATTTTGAAATGTATTGGTAATAACTTTATGTCCCATTATTTAGATAAGTTTTATAACTAGGCTATAATCATATGGCTAATAAATGACATGGTTAGACTTCTCATAAAAAGGACCCATCTGACTCCAGTGTGCTACAGTGGCTTAGAATGAAAGTATATGTTCAATACTGTCTTTATGGCATGAGTCTTTGATTGTGAGACTTGAAATTTCTAATAATATCTTGATGAAAGTTGAGCTCCATTTCAGTGTATTAGTTTTATATTGCTGCTTTAACACATTACCACAAATATAGTGGCTTTAAATTACACAAATGTATTACTCACAATTTTTTAGGTCATAAGTCTAGGGGCTCAGCTAATTTCCTTTTTTCCCCCAATTTCCCCAGTTTTTTTTTTATTTCAAAATATTAAGGGGGTAGAAATGTTTTTGTTACATGGCTTGAGTCAGGGCTATAGTGTCCCTATCATCCAAATAGTGTTCATTGTACCTGTTAGGTGGACTTCTCCCCCTTCTCTTCTCCCCTCCCCTGTACTTGATTTCCAATGGCTTTTACTTTCCTTTGTGCACTTGTGTGCTCATCAGCTAGTTCCAACTTGTTAGAGAGTAGATGTGGTGGTTGTTTTTCCATTATTGAGATATTTTGCTTAGGATAATGGTCTCCAGTTCCTTCCAAATTGCTGTAAAAGGCATTGATTCATCCTTTTTTGTGGCAGAGTAGCACTTCATGGTATACATACACCACATTTTGTTAAGCTACTCATGAATTCATAGGCACTTGGGTTGATTTCAGATCTTTGCAATTGTGAATTGTGCTGCAATAAGCTTTTGAGTGAAGGTGTCTTTTTGATAAAACAGCTTCTTTTCCTTTGGATAGATAACCAGTAGTGAGATTGCTGGATTGAATGCTAGGTCTTCTTTTAATTCTTTGAGAAATCTCCATACTGTTTTCCATAGTGGTTGTACTAATTTGCAGTCTCACCCTCAGCATTCCTTTCTTTGTGCATCCTTGCTAGCATCTCTTGTTTTTGGACTTTTTAATAAAAGCCATTCTAACAGGAGTAAGGTGATGTCCCATTGTGATTTTAATTTGCATTTCCCTGATGATTAGTGATGTTGAGCATTTTTTCATACATATGTTGGCCACTTGTCTATTTTCTTTTGAAAAGCTCTGTTCATGTCTTTTGCCCACTTTTTTTTTTTTTTATATAGACCTTGGAGAATGATTTTGCCCACTTTTTAATGGGGTTGTTTGTTTTATTCTTGCTGATTTTTTCGAGCTCTTTGTAGATTCTGGATATTAGCTCTTTATCAGATGTGTAGATTGTGAAATTTTCCAGTTCTATAGGTTGTCTATTTGTTCTATTTATTATTTTCTTAGCTGTGTACAAGCTTTTTAATCAAGGCCCATTTATTTATATTTTTTGTTGCTATAATTGCCATTGGGGTCTTAGTCATAAATTCTTTGCCTGGGCCAGTATCTAGAAGAGTTTTCCTATATTTTCTTCTAGAATTCTTATGGTTTCATGCCTTACATTTAAATCTTTTATCCATCTTGAATTAATATTAATGAATAGTGAGAGATAGAGGTCCTGTTTCATTCTTCTGCATGTGGCTTTCCAATTTTCCCAGCACCATTTATTGAATAGGGCTCCTTTTTCTCAGTGTATGTTGTTGTCTGCTTTGTCAAAGATCAGTTGGTTATAGGTAGATGGTTTTATATCTGGGTTCTCTATTTTGTTACATTGTTCTATGTCTTTGTTTTTGTACCAAGACCATGCTGTTTTAGTTACTATAGCCTTGTGTTATAGTTTGAAGTCTGGTAATGTGATGCCTCCAGCTTTGTTCTTTTTGCTTAGGATTGCTTTAGCTATTCAGGCTCTTTTCTGGTTCCAAATGAAGCATAGAATTATTTTTTCTAGGTCTGTGAAATATGCCATTGGTATTTTGATGGGGATTGCATTGACTCTACAAATCATTTTGGGTATTATGGATATTTAACAATGTCTGTTTTATTAATACCTGAGCATGATATGTTTTTCCATTTGTTTGTGTCATCTGCAATTTTTCGTCAGTGTTTTGTAGTTCTCCTTGTAGAGATCGTTCACCTCCTTAGTTAAATATATTCCTAGGTATTTTATTTTCTTTGTAGCTATTGTGAATGGTATTGAGTCTTTGATTTAACTTTCAGCTTGACTGTTATTGTTATATAGAAATGCTACTGATTTGTGTACATTGATTTTATAACCTGAAACTTTGCTGAATTTATTTATCAATTCCAGGAGTTTCTTGGTGGAGTCTGGGGTTTTCTAGATACAAGATCTTATCATCTAGCTCTTTAGTGACTTTTTAATTAATTTACTGAAATATTTTTTTGGCTTCTTTTCATTGGTTTTCAACTTTCTCTTCAGTTCCATTTGTCTTATTTGCCACCCATATTCTGAATTCCGTTTTTGTCATTTTGGCAATTTCCTTGTGGTTAGAGTTCACTACTGTAGCTCGATTTTGATACTTGGGGGTATCGAACTATTTTATTTTTTTATGTTGCCGGGGTTCTTTTGCTGATTTCTTCTCATCTGAAACCTCTTTTCTCAACAGGTTTGCAGGGCACCTGTTCTTTGCTATGAACTCTCCTGCTCAGTTAGAAGAAAGGGAGTTCCCTATATGGTGCTTTTTCCCTACTCTAGAATGGTGATGTGGCAGGGTAGGGTTAGGTGTACTAGAAGCCTGCAATGTAGCTGTTCTGCTTTGTCCTGTTCACCTGTGATTACCAATGTTCAAGCCTGTGCTGGATGATCTTTGTGCTGGGTGTTGGGTCATTCACCAGATAGTTGTAGACAGTTCAAGTTGTGAGCTGGGCAAGACCCCCTCCAGAGTGTCATTGTGGGGATTGCTCTGCCCGGGTATCCCCGTGTAGGTGACAGACAGGGCAGCTGGTTGACGCTTTCTAGGCAGTGGTCCTGTGTTTGTGGGCTGTCTGCATTTGTTTGAACTAGGTCTCAGTGTCCTGGTGGCTTGAGGCTGGTGGGGGGGCAGTCCCTGGTGGGACCTTGGAATAGTTCTGCCACCCTGCAGCAGTGGTGGAGGCTTACGGGTGGGGTCTTGGGGTTCAGGTGCAAAGAATCTCTGGGGCAGTGTCCCAGGCTTGGTAGATGGTCTGGATCCACAGCGACAGAGCCTCAGATTCCAGCGTGAGAGCCTCAGAGCTGGGATTGGAGAGGAGGCAGAAGCAGGGCCCTGCGGGCCTCAGGCTGATCCAACTTAGAGGGCAGAGTTAGAGCCAAGCAGGGAACGGTCTGTTCTGAAGGTTTGGGTACCTCGTGGATGCCATGTTATGCATGTGGAGGTCAATTCCAGCGGCCCAGGGACCATGGAGTTCTTACTGCACCCCCAGGACTTGCTGAAGCAGTCACCCATAGCCTCCCAGGTTGGAGCCTGCAGCGGCCCAGTCATCTTCCATCCTCAGATCCCATTGCCCTGTAGGGGATGGGCGTGTGGCTTCCAGTCATGGGGTATGGCTCAGGGGAGACTTTGCTTAGTCTGCTTTCTCCTCAGCATGGTGGGGATGATGTGAAGGCCATCACTGCAAAGCTGAGTCTTGTGCTGACCTTGCACCATGCAACTGAGAGCACAGATGGCTGCAGCTGCAGAAACCTGGGATTAGCTGCTGTCTGATTGCCACCACACCTGTTATCCAATGCAGTGACTCCACACAGACTCTCAGTCCATCCAGGCAGAGGCCTGTGGCAGTGGGAAACAGCTGTCTCACAACTCTCCACAGTGCCTGCAGGGTGAGCATGGTGTCCCAGGGCTCTATCCTCCTGTTCTTACCCATATGTAGATGCCTCCTCTGGTCTTGTCGAATGTATCACCATTACCTTCTTTTTCACACTGAGTGTCCCACCTTGCTTCTCTGTGATTTAACAGTGTTCCTGCTGAGAAGAACTATCTGTAGGTAGGCATCTGGCTGCAATCTACACTTCTTTTCTTGAGAGCAGCATGCTTGCAGGCTGCTTCTAGTCCACCATCTTTTCAAAACTAGCTGATTTCTTTACTCTGAATCTCACAAGGTTGAAATCAAGCTGTACACCAGCTAGCTAGGCTTTCCTTGGTAGGCTCTGGGGAGAAGCTGCATCTAAGATTACTTGGGTTGGCAGAGGACACTTCCTTGCAAATGTAGGACCGAGGTTTTCATTTTCTTGCTGGCTGTTGACTGGGGCCACCCTTAACTCCAGACACTTCTTATCTGGAGATGAGAGGTGCCCCTACCTGTCAGAGTCAGCAGATGAATCCTTCTCATGCTTGGATCTCTCTGACATCTCTTGCTGCCCAATCTCTCTTCCCTCCAGCAGGAGAAAGTTCTCTACTTTTAAATACTCATGTGATTAGATTGAACCCACCTAGGCAATTCAGGATAAAATCCTTGTTTTAAGTTCCATAACCTTAATTACATTTACAAAGGCCCTATTAATAAATGATGCAACATATTCACGGGTTCCAGAAATGAAGGCTTGGACATTTGTGTGTGAGCTTTCTGCCTACCATACTCATTTCTTTGATCTTTCAAAATAATCACACTATGAGTATACTAACTTAATAGAGGTTCAGTCTAATTAAAGAAGCATGAATGAACAGAAAACTGTTGTCTTTTCATTGAGGTAGTCAGGATGAAAGATGGAGAATGGGTAAGGATGGAATAATCATCTTCCATATTTCTCCTTGTTCTCTCTTTGTTTTTCTTTTCTGTTTTTTTTTTTTTCATTTTCTGGGACAGAATGAAGGATAAAAGTTAAGAAATGTAGAACATAAAACTTAAATTTCTAGAAACTTTTTTCTTTCACTTTCTTTCCTCCCCTCCCCTTCCTTTCTCTTCTCCACTTCTCTTTTATCTTCTTTATCATTTTGTAATTTCTTGTAGACTTTTTGCTACTTCTTTCCTTCCTACTTTTTCTCCTTCTTCCCCTCCCTCTCTGTCTCATTTTCTCTCTCTTCTTTCTTTTTTTCATTTTTTTTCTTTCTCAAAAGTAGTAGAATAGAAGAACAGAACTTACTAAGGATAGCATTTATTGAATAGAAACCTTCTTGGGAGTATTATAAAAGTAGTTATGGCTGAATTTCCTCAGAAGATGGTATTCTTCTCTCTTTGTAGATGAGTAAAGCAAAGATTAGATAATTCAAGTAATTTTCCCATAGCTTGAAAGAGATAATAGAAGGATTTTAGCTGTGTTCAATTTGACTTTAAGGCCTCTGACTTAGGAAATGTTCTCTAATGAGAACCTTCCTCTCATTTCACTTTCTCTTGTTCCATGATCTTAATATTGGATTGAAATATTTTCTTTCTAGAATAATATTCAATCTTTATAAAACCTATTAATATAAACACTTAATATGTTTATGTATTGAAATATATTCTGAATTTTTAAATTTATTGTTTATTTTCATTCATTCATTCATTTATTTACTTAAGATTGCCCATTTTGCTGGATAGATTTGTATTTAAATTCTGAGAATAAGAATAATGGAACTAGGAATTTTTTGAAGCATCTGCTTTTTGTAAAAGATGTACTTTTTTCACTTTATCCACATATGTAATACTGTATTGCGTATGGTTAGAGAGACTTATTCTCCTTGATCATAGTGGGGACTTTCAGAGACCACTTCATAATGCTTTCACATGATACTGTAAGTTGACCATTTTAAAATTAATTGGTGAATATAAAAACTTCATGAATAAAATAAACATGAAAACTGAAAATATTTGAACCAAGTTTAGAGTTGTAACCAAATCAAATGCCTGTGTTTGCATGGTACAAGTGTTTAAAAATTCAGTGCAATTCAATAAACATTTACTGAATGCTGCCATTGTGTTAGGGTAGAGGATACAAAGCTGTAAAGACTAGGACCCTGCCTTTGAGAAACTTACCCCTTGGCTGTGAAGAAAAGGTAGAAAGGAATAAGCCGGATCCAAGAATTGAGAGGCAGAAATGAGGTACCTCTGGGATTTCTGCCTCTCTAGTGACTGGCCTTGTGGGAATATGTAAGAATTGTGGCAATTCATAGAAGCTCAGAGAATTTTGATGTCTAATCAGACACAAACACATCTATGAATATAACCAAGGAGTAAAGTGAAGCAATCAGGCCTGGAGGGAGTTGAAACCTAAGACTCTGGTTTACCTAACGTACTCTACTAGCAACTAAGCCATAATGTATGTGACCCATGGGAGCTATTGAAGCAGGCTTTCCTTACCTCTCAATTTAATATTCTTTCCATATTCTTCAGTGACAATTTTTTGCCTTGGTTTTAACCCAGAGATGAAAAGAGTCATGTAGTCTATGGTACACAATATCTCTCCTACTTTGCGTGACTTTTGGCGAGGTATTCCGCTTCTCAGATCCATGTACAACTCCTCTGTAACATGGGTATAATAGGTTTTACCTTGTAAGGTTTTTGAAAGGATTTTCTATGATTCATTAGAAGCACTTAGCCTAGTGCTTGTTCTGTATAGATGATAAGGAAATGATAAATACTCTTTTCATTGTACTTTACTATGTCAGCCTTCCACAGATGAGTTCTTTGTTAACTTTTGATTTGTTTTTTATTTAGAATATTTACTTTTGGTTTTCTAATGTGTTTTCATTGACTAATTTTTAGATGTAAATTTGGCCAGTAAGTTTGAAAATATATAATTTCATTCACTTATTATAATTTAATCATTGTTATTGTTTCATAACTCATAAACAGTACAGTTTAGCTGAATAGTATAAGATATAGGTTCTCAACCCAGGCTGCATATTAGAATCATTGGAAAAACTTTCAGAAATGTTGGTGTCCAGGCATTACCCCACGCCATTGAATTCAGAATTTCTGGTTACGGATCAAATTATTATTAATAACAGCTCTTTATCTCTGAAGTGGCAATAATAATACTATCTATTCAGCCTATCTAACAAAGTTGGTCTGAGGATTACATAAAAATATATATTCAAAAGCAACTGATTAAGTGAGAATTGAAATAAAAATGTAAGTTGATATTAAAGCATTTTAGAAATACTCTGCTTTTGAGGGGTTCACCATGTACTTAGAGAAACAGGACAAAACATAAAAAGTTCAAGGTAACATGTCACATACTAAATGGAAGTAACAGAGAATAAATGTGCTGGGAATCCCGTCCCAGCCACATTGGGTAGGCAATCCTTAATGACTATATGGCTGTGATCTTCTCTAGCACTTACTAATTATTTATACCTCAGGTTTCATGATCAAAGAACAAACGTGATAACATTATTGAGGCTTGAGAGGGGTATTAGGAGGGAAGTTTTATTTGGGGCGGTTGTCTAAAACTGCTTACCTGAAATGCTCATTCATCAAGTCATTTAACAAAATATTTATTGCCTTCTATATGCTTTCTGGGCTTTTTCTTTTTAAAGCCAGTTTGAAGAAGCAGTACAAAGTAGTGGTTAATAGCACAGATGCTTGAGCCAGAATGTCTAGGTTTGAATTCTGAGTCCACAACTTTTTGGTTGTTTTATGTTGGGTAAATTCTTAACTTCACTATGACTCAGTATTCTCCCTTTATATATGAAGGATGATAATATTAATAATATTAATTCCCACAGTTGTCAAGAGAGATTTAATATGTTAGTAAGTGTAAAGTGCTCTGAACTGTGCATGGCCATAATAAGAGATGTGTGTTTGTTAACATCTTTGCATTATATTCTGTGATATTCTTCGTTTGTTTTAATATGGAGATAATGTTTTAAATTAGCTACCACCATATGAAAACAGCGTTCAGAACACCTGATATATCCTTCTTCCAAGATATACTCAAATTTATGAATATCAGTTTTCTAAGGGACCATCTGATTTGAGATTGGTAGTTTGCAACAACGTGGATGATCCTAGACAATATTATGCTACGTGAAATAAGCCAGTTACATCTGTTGGGCTATTGCGCAACATGGTGACTATAGTTATTTAATAATAATAATGTATGTTTCAAAGTAGCTAAAAGAGTAGATTTTAAATGTTTCTGCCACAAAGAAATGATTTTTGGGTGATGAATATGTTAATTAGCCTGATTGGATCATTCCACAATGCTTATATGTATCAAAACAGTATATTATACTCTATAAATATATACAATTTTTTTCAATGAGAAATGAAACTTAAAAAGAAGATTGGAAAAAGGGTTAGAAGACATAATGAGGGAAGTGCAGAAAGCAGTGAGAACATTTATACCAGTGAGATCTCCCCGAGTTTCGGGTCAGAGAACTCTTGAGTAGTGCTTACGATGAGACCGGAAAGATGAATAGAGTTGGTGAAGAGCTTGGAGGCTGTGTGGTGTGTATGGGGTGGGCTGCGTGGAGATGGAGAGTGTTCCAGAGAAAGAGAAAACAAACAAAAAAGCTTTGTTTAAAACTCTGTGACCTTATCAGTGAACAAAAGATCCAACACCTTTTGAGTGTGGAGGGGCAGAATATACTGTTATGTTCTAGGGCTCTTAACACCCACAACAGTGGGATGGGTACAGAATAAGAAATTGACCTTGTGCTGGAAGAATGTTCTCAGGTGATTGTAACACTAGCAGAAAGGGAGGAGTATTTAGTTCTGTGGCAGTGCAGAACAGAAAGAAACCAGTTTTTCTTAGGGGGGTTATGTGAGTAGAAAGCGGAGGGTTTTTCAAAACTCTGGTTGGCATTTGGCATGCTTCTTTTTTTTTCTTCCATCCCATTTTATGACAATCCTGTCCTTGTGTTCCAGAACGAATGGCTATTTAATACACAACCCAAAACACTCCTAAAATGGATCTTGTTAACATTCAAGTCTCCCATTTCTTTCTCAGTATGTTAAATCAAAAGGGAAAAAAAGTCTTTAAAAAAATCAATAGGTTTAGTTCATCCCAGGAAAAACACCTTTACAACAGGAAACTAAATGTGTCAGGAATCTGACCAAAAAGGAAGAAAGATTGAGACTTGTAGTGTTATAGGTCCAGGTTGGGGTTGTGTTGTAGTTTCTTTTGTTCTTAACTGCGTGTTGACGCTTGCCTTATTTGTTCAGCTAGGATTGTGTCTAAGCAGAGCCTCTGCATCTGTTCTTAACCTCAACTGCAGTCTTATCCTTTTACCCATGTGTCGAACACTGCTGGCTTACCTGCGAGGATCCCAGAAGGTAAGAAAAAAAAGATCCTACCTACAGATTCCAGCATATAAATCAAGTGTAACAGTTATATATTAGGTCTGCTTGGTTTTCATGGTCTGACTTTTGGCTAGAATGATTTCTTCAAAGATGATGGCAAAGGCCACATCACCTGTCAAGATGATCAGTGAGCTAGTCTGCAACACTAGATAAGGGCAGAGAATAATAGAAATATTAACAACAGTGGTTTCAGACACTATACTCAGCACTTCACCATATGTAATTGTGAATGCTCACAAGGATTCTGCAATCAGGTATTGTTCCATTTTACACATGAGGAACCTGAGGCATAGAGAGTTTTAGTAACTTGTCCAAGATCATGAGCCTAGTGAATGGCAGAACTAAGATCAATCCCAATTCTGAGATCTTTCCATTATACCGTGCCTCATTGAGATCCTATGTTTTCATTTAGCTAAATCCAGATGAGCAAACTAGAACCTTGTAGCCTTTTAGCAAATACATGGAATGATTGCTGGTGTTGGTAGTTTATCCCTGCTTAACACACATACCCATTTTGTATGAAACAGGCTTGAAAAAGATGCCTTGATTAAATAGTGAAGTCATGTACGATATTTAATGTTGTAAAATGAAGGAGGTAAGAAAACGGAAAAACACTTAGTTGTTGTGTTAAAACTCAAGTAAAATTTTTTTTGTCTTCAATTATTTTTGTGTGAGAGTGTGTGTGCATGCATATTAATTTTTTTGCTTGGATAGTAAGTGCTGAATATATACTGATATTTTAAAAAGAGCTGTTAACTAGAGGTCACTTTGATGTTCTGTGAATTTCATGTGTGCAGATTTACTCTAGTAAAACTTCTCAACCTTTTTATGTAATTTTATTTGGAAACTCTACTTTTAATGTGGTAATTTGTGAAAATAACTCTTTCTCTAGGTTGCCTACCATTGTAAAATGCTAGGTTTTGATCCCTGTGGCTGGCCATTGGCTTGGTGTGAAGAAAGAAGATAAGTGGCAGGCAAAGAAAAGTTTTCCCCTAAGTCTCCCAGTATTTAATAATCTTTAAAGAATTGTCCCCAGTGTGAAACAGTGATTTAAAGATGCTTGGCATTTTATTTTGTTGTAAGAGCACGCAGGCATTTAAAACCATAGATGAGATTGCTTCATTTAAAAATAATCATATTTTTTGACTACAAAAGGAAATAGTATATATTTTAAAATTCAGACATTCCAGAAATACACAAAATGATCAAAATTTTTCCTAATTTTACTCTGCAAGAACAACCACTGACGACAATTTGGGGTAAATGCCTGCAGACCGTTAACATATAATGCTATTAACGTTGAACAGTATAGGATCATAGTGTAGTTTATGTTTTGTAACTTTTTTCACCTAACAATATATCTTGCACATCTTTCCATGTCAATAATATAGCCTTCTTACATTCTCTTTAATGGCTTGGGTGTTCCATTGACTAGATATATCATAATTCATCTCACCAATTTTTTATTAATAGGATTCTGCTATATTTCCAAAATTTTAATGTTACGAACAATCCTATAGTGAAAAACTGTGTATGTATATCTTATTTTTTGCATTATTTTTACCATATTAAATGATTTTTATTTAGGTTCCAAGCAGGAGAACCAGAAGACTGTTGGATAAAAGTAGAACATTCCATATAACCTGTGGTGTTACTATCTGTATTTTCTCAGGTGAGAAAGCCAAAAGATGTTAAATATATTGTTAGAAATACACATTTTATGAATGATTAAAAGTGTAATTTTATTGTCTTATACATTATCTGCTGTCACCAACTTGAGATTTTCTTATTTTTTTCTTTTTGAGATTTTCTTATTAAGTAGCTTAGTGTTTCTTTTCTATGTGTTTAAAGAGGTTTGTCTGGGGGCACTACATAAAATGGGTATGTCTTATGATTGTTTGCACTATAATATCCAAAAGTTTGTCCCCAAGGTGATAATGACTATTTCCTGAAAGTAAATAATATAATTTAGAAAGATTGGAAGAAACACACTGAAAGTTTTCAAGCTCTGAAAGTAATACTATGATGTGAGTTTGAATGCATGAAAATCAGAATGTAAAATGTTCATTCATAAGAATATGATTCCATTCAAAATTATATTTAATAAATGTTTCTTTGATATTAATGCTTGGTTAGAAGAAAAAATGTCAAAATTTGTGAAATTATATCCTGCTCTTTTCCCAGTTAAAAAACAAAGTGAGAATCTGACTGTTACTAAGAGTCATTTCAAAATACATTTTATCCTGAGACGTATACGATGCTTTTCAAATTTTTGGAACAGAAAGCAATAAACATAGTGATTAAGTATACTGACCCTGGAGACAGATTGCGTAGACTCTGTCTCCAGCTACCCTTCTGCTTTACCATGTGACATCACCTCTCTGGTCTTTAGTTTGTTGTTTTTTTAACTGTAAAACAGATTGACAGTACCACCTAACTCATAGTTTTAAGGCCAAAATGAGAAAATGAATATGAAGCTCTTAGGATAGAATTATTTATTATAATTTTCAGTCTCAGGGGTTAATTATCCTAGTGGCATAGCACCTGACATTTTCGCCTGGCCAGTATCTGATATAACATAGCTATTTTGATACTAAGGCCATTTTGACTGGACATTTTTATATGACCATTTGACTCAGGAATATTTCAATATAGCTATTGCCAAGAAATGATTAAACTTTCAGCTTTGTGAAAATTTCCAAGCGTTGTTGAAATAGACATCTTCACTGTTTTATTTCTGGACATCTTCCCATTGGTAGTCTCCATTCCCAGAGGTGAGAGATGGTGAGAGGCTCAGAGATGGGATTAAGACTCTAGTGAGGATAAGGACTGAGTGTGTGGTATTAGGGATAGATTAGGGGTAAGGAGGGTGAAAGGTCAGAAATGGAAGAGAATCAGGAAACTTTAGCATATTAATTATTGAATTTTTTTCTAGAGACTAATCATGTCCCAATATTCTGGTTCAGTTGGAAAACAGCCAAGAGACCAAGAATGTAGAGTATTGCCATGAATGAGCTTGTGTTCTAGAGGGTTTGCATTCTGCCACTCACTAGTGGTGTGACTTTAACTGAGTTACCTTTTTTATCTTCCTTTTCTTATCTGTAAAATAGGGATGATTCTGTCTACCTCATTGTTTTGTTGTGAGAATTAAATGAGAAAAATCGCAAAGTACTTGGTGTAGCTTCCTCCCTAGTGCCTAAAATTAGAAGACCTGAATTATTTTGACTTAAAGGGCCCTTTAAAGAAGGTGACTATATCCCTTAATGATTCATTTCTTATAGGTGTTACCTACAAGTTTTTTTTAGGGAAACTGAAAAATAATAATTATTCTTTTAAAGATGCCTTTGTATTTTTGAATCATAAAGTATATAGTTAACCTAAAAGCTTTTAATTTAAAATGAAGGCATTTTTATTGTAGATTTTGTTATTGATGAAGCTACATAATACAAACAGTTTTCCTTAAATAATGTTGTATATCTGTGCCATAGTTGAGTCACACCTAAACACCCTTTGTTTTACTTCTTTGGAATCCTGTCCTTGCTTGTTAGTTAATCTACTTCTAGCTTCCTGTCTGTTTTTTCCCTCTTAACAATATATTTTTTAAATACTTTAGTTTTTAGGGCATATTTAGGTTCACAATAAAACTGAGAGGAAGGTACAGAGATTTCTCATATACCCCTTACCTTCACACATGCATAGCCTTTCCCATTATCAACATACTCCACCAGAGTGATACAGTTTTTACAATTGATGAACCTACATTGATTGACACATCATTATCACCTGAAGTCTGTACTTTACATTAGGGTTCACTCTTGATGTAGTACATTCTATGGGTTTGATAAATGTGTAATGACATATATATTAGCCATTATAGTATCATATGAAATAGTTTCATTGTTCTAACAATCCTCTGTGTTCTACCTATTCATCCCTCCTGCTCTGCTAACAGGACAACCGCTGGTTTTTTACTGTCTCTGTAGTTCCCCTTTTTCCAGGATGTCTTCTGGTTGGAATCATACAATATGTAGCTTTTTCAGATTGACTTCTTGCACTTAGTAATGTGAAATTTAAAATTCTCCCATGTCTTTTTACAGCTTAATAGCTCATTTCTTTTTAATAATATTAATATTCCATTGTCTGGATATACCATAATTTATCCATTCACCTTCTGAAGGACATCTTGATTGCTTCCAAGTTTTGGCAGTTATGAATATAGCTGCTATAAATATTCATGTGCATGTTTTTGTGTGGGCATAAGTTTTCCACTCCTTTGGGTAAATACTGAAGAGTATGATTGCCAGATCATATGATAAGAGTATGTTTAGTTTTGTAAGAAAACACCAAGCCCTCTTCCAAAGTGGCTGTACCATTTTGCATTCTCACCAGCAGTGAATTAGAGTTCCTGTTGCTCCACATCCTTACCAGCATTTGGTGTTGCCAGTGCTCTAGATTTTGGCCATTCTAATAGTTATGTAATACTATTTCATTGTCATTTTAATTTGCATTTCCCTGATGATACATGATGTGGAGCATCTTTTCATATGCTTATCTGACATCTATGTATCTTCTTTGGTGAAGTGTCTGCTAAGGTCGTTGGCCCATTTTTTAATTCAGTTGTTTGTTTTCTTATTATTGAGTTTTAAGCGTTCTTTGTATATTCTGGACGACAATCCTTTAACAAATTTATCCTTTGCAAATATTTTCTCTCAGTCTGTGGCTTGTCTTTTCATTTTCTTGACAACGTCTTTTGCAGACCAGAGGAGATTTTTTTTTTTAAATTTTAATGAAGTCCAGCTTATCAATTCTTTCTTTCATGGATCATGTTTTTGATGTACCTAAAAAATCATTGCCACACTCAAAATCATCTAGATTTTTTGCTGTGTTTTCTTTCAGGAGTTTTATAGTTTTGCATTTTACATTTAGGTCTCTGATCCATTTTATGTTAATTATATTGAGATTCATTTTTTTTATATATGAATGTTCTGTTGTTCCAGCACTATTTATTAAAAATAATTTTTTCTCCATTATATCGCTTTTTGTCAAAGATCAGTTGACTGTATTTATGCAGCTCTATTTGTGGCATCTCTTTTCTGTTCCATTGATCTATTTGACTTTCTTTTACTAATACCATACTCTCTTGATTCCTCTAACTTTATAGTAAGTCTTGAACCTGTCTACCTTTTATGTGACCTTTTCCCCACCTTTAATTTGATTACCTGAAGGAGCTTATAAGTTTTTAAAATTACTTTTAGGATACTTAGCATTCTAGTCCTCTCTCACTTTCATTGACCTTTGAACTCCTTTCCTTTTTACATCTCATATTCTAGATTGTAGGGGATTAGAGTTTCTAGATTCCAAGTCATGTCTTCTTTTGAGTCACTGTACTTCCATACGTTGTTGGAAACAATAATGGTTTACTAAGCAATTTCAAATCACTTATCTCATTAAATTTCTCATTTCTGTCACCATCATTTTACAGAGAGGTAAACTGAGGCTCTGGAAGGCAAGCAATATAGCCAAGATCACAGGTTTTCCAGTGACTTATCTCATATTCTTATCTGACATCTATATAACTTCTGTGAAGTAGCACACTGCTACTTCACTCACACCTTATTCTGCCTATGAAGAAAAGTTGGGAAAGGTGGCGGATGTGATGGGTCAGTGCACAGATCACTTGTTCCTGCCTTCCCCAACTTCCTTAAGATAATTTTCTTTTTCGTTCACTATGCCAAAATGAGTTTGCCTTTAAATCCCTAATGAGCTCTGAGTCAGTTGAGCACTGTTTTTGACTGTGATTATTGTTTTCCTGGATTTTTGTCCTATGAAGTGGTTCTCAACACTTTTGCTGTTGGCTTAAGGACATTATTTTTTAAATTTGTGGAGTGTGAAAAATTTGAACTGGTTAGAAGCCTTTCAGTGGGGCTATATGTTAGGTCGTGGGGCAGTGAAGTATACAAGATATACAGCAGGTTGGGAGCCATGGGAGAGGTGAAAGACATAGATTACCTAAAATATCAAGAAGCTGCTTAAGTAATAAATAAGTACCTGCATTATCAGACATACACTTATGTAAATGTGTGTATGGGTGGACGGGTGTGTATTTTTTCCCCCTAACTCTGATTTACTAAGGTTATTTCATTCCAGCCTTTGAAAATTTGGTAAATTGTCTATACTCAATTTTTTTTTGTTTGTTTCTTTAAAACTTCAAGTTTCAACTTAATATTTCATTGTTCACATAAGCTGTCAAATTTGATCGTGCATTTACTTAGAGAGAGAACTTGACTTCTGGCTGTAGAGCATGTATGAAAATCCCACTGACTTGTGCCCGCTGTGATTCTGTAGGTGTGCACGTGGCTGCCCATTTGGTGAATGCCCTCAACTTCTCAGTGAATTACAGTGAGGATTTCCTTGAACTGAATGCAGCGAGATACCGAGATGAGGTGGGTGGTCTCTGTCTTCCCATTTTCCTTTCACTTGTGTGATGACTAATGAGGGTCTGTGATTTTTCACAGAAAATTTGTACTTTGCTGCTCCTTTTGAGTGCTTTTAAAATGCAGTTGTCAAGTTGAGTTTTATTCCTTTTCAGTAGAAAATATAGGTAATTGCTATTTCATAGTCTCTCCTGCTGAAAATGGGAGTTTGCAGAGTGTCTACGTTTTATATTCTGTGTGTTCAGCCGGTTGCCACTCAAGCCTACCTTCTGACTCCCAACAGCGTTTGTTTAGTTCCTGTCATCCGGCTGAGAGTGTCAGCAGTGCCATTTCAGGGTAAAAATACTTTTATAACTTACGTACTGTGCTCGAGGGAAAAGGGCAGAAAAGTAGATTGATTGTTGGTGAATCCTGATAACTCAATTTATTGGACTTAAAAAATATTAGTGAGATTTCATGATTCATTCACTGTTTTTTTTTAAAATACTCAAAATAAGTGTCCCTTAGCTTAATTCTGTAGCAAGCAATACCTGACATGGTGCTTTTCTCCATGTGAACCCACCCCTGCAATGAACCTGTATGTGCATTGGTGCTGGGCCAGCACCTCATGGACAGCACATGCACAACCCTGGGTGGGTCTCTCTTGCTTGGTACTTTCAGAATGTCCTCAGGCTGCCTCTATGTCACAATGCCAAGATTACATCAAACCCAAACTGCTCTGTGTCCCATTTAATCGTAACCTCCCCCATTTCTGCCCACTAAGTTTGGTAGTGACCGAGTAGGATTGTTCCCCATCTCCCCCACGTCCATTCACTCCCCGACATGTCACCAGAGTTTTCTAGGTTAATACTGCTGTGATCATGTGCTTGACCCTGCTTCCCAAAAGAAAACAAGGGGAAAATAACAATAAACAAACACAAAGCCAAATTAGCAGGCAACCTTTGAGAAATCGTTTGCTTTTACTGGTATTTTTAAAAATACCAATATGAATTTACCCATCTCCTCCCCTTTTCCCACCTAACAGATACAGTGCATGCTATCTGGGGATGGGCACCCTTGTGGTTTTGACCCAAAAGGTACAAGGGCAATTTATGTAAACAAAGGTTTTTATTCCCATAATATTATGAAATTGAAAAAGAATATATGATTTAACTGGTCTGGGTTGAGGCCTAGAAATTGATATTTTTTAAAAGGTTTGTTAGGTTTGTTGAGTATACCAGTATTGAAAACCACTGAAAAATCCAGCTCCTTAGCATGCCAGTAATAGCCCTTCCTAGATAGTGATTTTGGACCCACCCACCACTTCTGCCGGTTTCCCGCTCCCTGCCTCCATCCCTCTGCCGTCTTGCTCTCTGCTCATATCACTAGGGTTACTTGTTTCCTGTTCCTGCTATATACAATTTCCTTTGCTTCTCTTTTCCTTCTTTGCTTTTGTTTTTAGAATTCATGTCTTCAATAACTGTAATGTTTTTCTCATTCTAATGCAATATACTTTTGCTTAAGTTTCAATATTTTTCATCATTTTAGAGTTTTCAGGGACTAAATGTATTTTCTTTTAAGAGTGATATGTGTACAATATAAAATGTTTAAAAACTCTCAAGCAAATGAAGTTAAACATGAATGCTTCTCTTCCAAAAGCAACCACAATTTATTTTATGTTGGCTTTGAAGCTATTTGAATGGTCTTTTATGATACACATTCCTCTGAAATTTACTTGTTTTCATAAATATACATATTGCTATCTTGCTGTATCAGTCTATATAGATCTATCTCATTCTCTTCATATGAATATGTCATAATTTATGTCTCATTCACAGACATTTAAGTTGATACCAAGTTTTCATTATGAATCACACTGCTGTAAACTTACTTCTTTGTACACTTCTGCACAGATTCATAGATACAAAATTTTGGCTAAAACGTATGCACATTTTAAATTTTGATGGGCAGTGCCAAATTGCCTTTTAAAAAGGCTTCTCTGGTTTACATACTTGTACCGACAGTGTCTCAGAATGCCTGTTTCTATACTGCATCTCTGGTTTTGGTTTTGATTTTGTTTTTTTCTAATTGGATGGATGAAAATGGTAACTCATTGTTTTAAGTTATAGTTCCCCTTTATTTCTTTCCTTCCTTTATTCCTTCCTTTGTGTTTTGTTTTATTCTTTCTCCCTCTTTTCTTTTAGTAAATATGTATTTAGCATCTAGTAGGTGTAGGGCAATGTGCTAGAGGTAGATGAAAATAAAAGTGTATGTATATATACTTATATATAAATATATATTTAAATATTATATATATTTTGTATGCTATATGTATATAATAAACAGATATATTATTCTGTGAATTGCCTTTGAAAAGGATGGTGTTGTGCCATATACCCTATTGTTCTTGCTTTATGCTTTCACTCTGCCCTCAGTGACACATCCTCCAGCTCGTGACTGTTGTGTACTCCCTAGCTAAATCTGCCTTGTTGTCTTTGAAACCACCTCTCACCCTCACATTCCATCTTCTTTCCCTGGTGATATTACTTGTTTTATCTTCTGGGTTCTATCGTTATTTATTTATCTTCCTAGTTATTACCACTTTGTTTAGTCCATGTTATACTTTTACTAGTTGTTTATATATTGAGCTTCTCTAGATTATCCTTTAGCCATGTTTCTAACGCCAGAAATAGAAATCAATTGACCTAAGCCAGGTGAGAAGCTATCCCTGGACAAGTGGTCCTGTTCAAAGGAAATTACACTATATAAATAGCTTCCTATTTAGTATATAGTCTCGCCTGACCCCAGATTCTCTGGAGGCAAGAGGACAGGAATTCAAAAGCTTGTACAATATTAAGTACAATGAAGATGAAAAATAAATCCACAAATCTATTGGGGATTGATCTGAGTTTTCCAGAAGATTGAATAAAAGTTGACTATATTATAGCATGAGAGGTATAGTTTAAATAGTGCTATGACAATATTAATGTATCATATTTCCAAATAGCAGAAACCTATCCCTATTTGAATATCCCTCTGTCTTTCACTATATTTTAAACCTAGTAAATCTCAGTCTCCTTTCACTGAGTTTACAGTGTACAAACTCCCTATATATTTTATCAGTTTTTTTTTTTTTTTTTTTTTTTTTTTTTTGAGACAGAGTCTCGCTTTGTTGCCCAGGCTAGAGTGAGTGCCGTGGCGTCAGCCTAGCTCACAGCAACCTCAAACTCCTGGGCTCAAGCAATCCTGCTGCCTCAGCCTCCCGAGTAGCTGAGACTACAGGCATGCGCCACCACGCCCGGCAAATTTTACATATATATATTAGTTGGCCAATTAATTTCTTTCTATTTATAGTAGAGACGGGGTCTTGCTCTTGCTCAGGCTGGTTTTGAACTCCTGACCTCGAGCAATCCGCCCGCCTCGGCCTCCCAGAGTGCTAGGATTACAGGCGTGAGCCACCGCGCCCGCCCTATCAGTTTTGATTCTTACCGTCTTGACACCTTTTGGTACGGTTTGGCAATTTTGGTAGACAGAGTATATAGTAGTACTTTCACAGTATAGCTAAAGACATTGAATCTCTAAATGGGACCAGAGTGGTCTTAAAACACACTGCCACTAGCTTGTAAGTAGCCATTAATATTAAAACCTAGGCCTTTTGAGTCCAGTGTTTTACCTTTCTCAGATGGATAGACTTTTCTGAGTTGGGATTTTTACTTGGTATAATCTCTTCAAGCATTGTGAAGAAGTTATGAAACTTAATTGAGTCTCTCTCATTGAGGAACAATATCTTCCATGCCCAGTATATGGCTCATATACCCTGCATATTCCTTGTAGAATTATATATCATCAGTGTTTTATTTTTCAGTCAATTTTTTTTTCTTTTTTCTCAGGACCCTAGAAGACTTCTCTTCATGACTGGTAAGTTGTTATTCTTAGCCCTTTATTTAGATTCGGTAACATATTTGAAAATAAGCATTGTCAAATTGCACAACAATTAGATGCATGTTAAAATATAACATGGAAAATTTGCATATCAGAGCAATATTAGGAGATGGGGCATAAGGTTGCAGTGAGTCCAGCGAAGAGAAACAAGGTGAAGGTGAGTAGTTGGGGTTTGAATGAATGGAGAGTAAAAGTAAGCAAGCAGGTTTCTAGGTCTTATGTTCTTCCAATGAAAAGAATGTCACCTCCTGCTTCTTTAGGGCCTGCTCTGTGCCTGCTACTACGGCATGTGCGGTGGGAGATAGCACCGCCTGCAATGGGTTTCTGCCCTCCAGGTGTTGGAAAGAAACAGCAAGCACTTTAGGCATCAATGTAGTTCTTATAATTCATTAATTTAGGAGGACTTTTTGTGACCTTAAAACCTATAAAAAAAGAGGAGGAACAGTCATTAAAGTGAGTTGTTTTTCTTGAAATGTGTCTCCTATGTCATTTGTAATTTATTTTTCCTTCTCAAGCTCATTGTCCATGAAATCTCAGTCTAGACTATTAATTTGTTAAAGCTCCTTTGTACATCTCAAATTTTTCTCCTTGTGTTAGACAATTCTTAGTAAAATTCGTCTCTTTTCCAAGCTTACATTTATAAAGATGAATGGAGAAAGCTCCACTTTGGGGATTTTTAGCCACGTATTTCAAGGTTAAGGACAAGTGGGTAGTTGAGATGATCTGTCATGAATGTTTGGCTGTAATACCTTATTAAGGGTCAGAATTGCACATGGGACTGGGGCACATTACCCTGTCAAATGCATTGTTTTTCTTTTGAATCAATTTTATGATGAAAAATAGTCATTCTGGTGCTTCCCCCTCCATGTCACAACTATATATTTAGATTTATAAAATATATCTTGGTTTTGCCTATAGGTTTATGATTTTTGCCATTGTAAAGTATTTCACAGTTTTCTCTTTAGTAACACAATTTAGCTTTGTTTACAACTTTGCTCAATGAAAACATGTTTTTTTATTTAAGCCTCAAGAATTGGGATGAGAAATAGGAGGGGAAAAAGCATAAAAACAAAACCTTATGTATGAATCAATGTATCTTTTGGTTCATGTGAATTCATTTAAGAGAAATAAACAAGAACTTTGTTTTAATATTGTTTTCTACAGCACAAAGTTTAATGGAAGCCTTGGAAAATTTTAAATACTTTTAAAAGGTTAGTTTACAAGCTGAGTGCGGTGGCTCACGCCTGTAATCCTAGCACTCTGGGAGGCTGGGGCGGGTGGATTGCTCGAAATCAGGAGTTCGAAACCAGCCTGAGCAAGAGCGAGACCCCGTATCTACTATAAATAGAAAGAAATTAATTGGCCAAATGATGTATATATATAGAAAAAATTAGCCGGACATGGTGGTGCATGCCTGTAGTCCCAGCTACTCAGGAGGCTGAGGCAGCAGGATTGCTTGAGCCCAGGAGTTTGAGGTTGCTGTGAGCTAGGCTGACGCTACCGCACTCACTCTAGCCTGGGCAGCAAAGTGAGACTCTTGTCTCAAAAAAAAAAAAAAAAAAGTTTATTTTACAAAGACATAAAAAGATTTGTTATGTGACTAAGATACTACATTAAGACATTTAGTATGATTAATACTTCTATATAAGCAAGTGATCTCTCTACCTAACATGAAATTCCACCATCCCATATTCCTTCCCAGAGGTCCCCATGCATGGTATTGAACTAAGCAGAGAAGATACTTAAATTGAATTTCTTGTCTCCATCTCAGAGAGTCTCTGGGAGAGATTTGGTAGTGTGTTTTACTAACCTTCTCAGGTACCTCTAGAGTTAACTGTTCTAACCCTCCTGAACATCTTATCCTACTCTTGAGCGTACCGTCTCACTACTACCTGCCTTTTGCCTGAAATAGCCTCTCTTTTGTTCACCTGGTTAATGCCTGCTCCTCCTTGAAATCACAACTGACATACCCCATCATATATAAACTCCTCCCTAATTCCACTAGGCAGACTTGGTCTTTTCTTGGTCTGGATTCCTAAAGCTGTGTAGTACAGTTAGCCTTCCATGTCTGTGGGTTCCGGATCCACAGATTCAACCAACCATGGATGAAAAATATTTTTAAAAAGAGATAAAAATAACAATACAACAATAAAAAATACAAATGATAAACAATGTAGCATAGTTATTTGCATAGCATTTTGGTTACGTTATGCATTATAAGCAATCTAGAGATGATTTAAAGTATATGGGAGGATGGGTGTTGATTATATGCAAATACTGTGCCATTTTATATGCGGGAATTGAGCATCCTTGGATTTTGGTATTTGGGAGGGGCCTTGGAACCAATCCCCAGTGGATACCAAGGGATGACAATAAAAGTACTGTGTGGTGGAATAGTTTATTTTCTTATATATACTGTCTTTTCCACTTGTAGGTGAGCTGCTCTGGGATGGGGAAGGGCTTCCCCTAGGGTATGCAGAGTTCCAGGCAAAAATTTTTTGTAGGGCTTCTGTCCATATAAACATTTTAAGTTACCTCAAATCAGCAAGTGAACATCGTTTTGTTGTTCCAGTCTCACATAATTACAGGAAAGAAATAATTGTGCAGGAGTCATCCCCTTTTCAGATGTTCAGCCCAGAACTGGGGTTCAGACACAGGGCTCCCTACCTGTGATTCTGGAGCTCCTAGGGCATCTGTTTGACCCCACTAAATAGTAGCAGGTGAGAGAGCAAAGTGGAATCTTAAGGATGGTAATGAGACGAGAGATGCTATTTTCTACAAATAGACTTAATCCAGTTTTGTCTTGCTACTAATGACTGAAATTAGTCCACAACCATCTTGGAATGTTCTCAGGCACAACACTTAGGGGAAAATTAAGTTCCTAATGAAGGAAAACAGAAAGAATATTTTTGTTAAGAGATTTTTTGGATTTTGGTTTGTTTAATGTTACATAGAGTCTTCTGTCTCTATGTGTCTAAATTTGCTTTTATGTAACCTAGTACTGAGAAATTAAGATTGTCCTGTAGAAAATAATGCCTTTGGCAGTACAAATGACATAAAATATGGTAGTTACACTTGCTACATTAGAAATGATAAAAACATTCCAATTAAGAATTTATAAAATAAGTTTAATAGATTGAATTATCTAAACATTTATTTCAAAATGCTTGCTATATATCTCCAAATTTGATAATACCTTATATGGTAAGAATAAAATGTACAATATTTAATTTTAATTAGAAAAAGCCTTCATAAACCAATTTAATTATGTTTCCAATTATGTTAGAAAAATAGGATAATGAATAGGCAATGGTATATTTCTGACCACATTTTGGTATGGATGAAAATGATCTCTCATATTCATTTAGAAATGGTGGAATAGTGCAATTATTCATTTTAAAGGCTACTAATTAATGAACCTAATAATAATAAATGAACCTAATAAATAAATTGCAGTGAGAATAAACATATAAGCATGTCTTTTCCCAAGGAAACAGGTATAGATTTGGCTTCATAATTTGAAAGACTCAAAGAGTTCACAGGAAAATCAGTGTACTTCACTTGGGCAAGGAACTTTGCCCAGTGAGATTAGACCGGCCCAGTGATTTCCAGCCTGTCTTTCTTGACTCTTGGAATGTGCAGTATTAGAGGTTAAGGTATTGAGACTGAGCTGAGCTGTCATTCAAGGCTAAGTTAGGGTGACCTTTGATGTAACCCAAGAGTACTCAATGCTTAGTTCTCATACAGCACTTAATACATTATGATGCAATTGCCTGCTAACTTTTTCTGTTTCCCCCAATGGACTGGGATTATTTTTTTTAAAGCAGGATTTATTTTATTTCTAGCACTTAACAGCACACTGTAAGGATGCCTCCAAGGAGTTCACTGAATGAATAAAAACCATTTGTTTAGCTCTTTTATTTGATGCATAGACCTTCTCTACAACATCTCAGATAATACGTTAGCCATCCTCTGCCTGGTTGCTTCCAGTAAGGAATTTGTGGCTTCTCAATCCAGTGACCCCCACCCCCTCCTTTTTGACCACTGTAATTACAGTATGTCTTTTTTTCTTGTTCACTACTAATTGTCAGTTATTGTTCTTCATCGATCTGAAATCTGTTACTTTCTAAATTATAAACTTTTATCTTTTACACTTTTGGGAGATGAGAATGAAAAACAAATTCTTTAGATAAAAGAGATAATATCCTACATCTGAAGAAACATTAGAATTCAATGAATTTATTCTCCTTAGTTTCCCAATGAGATTCAGTGAGATGGGAGTTTTGCCAAAGAATCAGTAACAGTACCGTACTCCCAGATGATGTGTACCACTGGTTGGGTTGGGCCTCTACTTTATCTTCAAATGACTGAAGTCAACTATTTCACCTCTTCTAAATTTTCAAGTATGTTTCCATGTTCTGCTCTAAAAGGAGTTCTCTGTTCAAAAAAGTTTGAGGAGATATTTAAGTTTAAACAAGTTTCTTGACTTTAGTACTTCTCAGGGACTTTAATACATAAATGTGCTTTGTGACTTCTCAAGGAATAGTTATGGCATTTTTAAGTAATATAAATTAATATCTGAAGGAATTAAGTTTCCAATAATGCATTTTGGAAATTATAGCTCTATTCTAAACATACCCAGTTTTTTCAGGTGTTCTTCCAATGAAGTAATTTGCAGACATTCCATGACTAATCTTGGCAAGTTCAGAGCCACATAGGAAACCTCGTATGTAGACATAGTAGAACATTAATAAAGGGCCAATAAAAAATTGGAGAGGCCCCTCCAACCACAAATTTCACACAATATAGCCATCTGGGATTCTGTCATTTAGTTATTCATTTGGTCAAATAAAGGTCTTGTAAAAATTTTTTTAAATTGGCCAGGCACGGTGGCTCATGCCTGTAATCCGAGGCAGGTGGATCATTTGAGCTCAGAAGTTCGAGACCAGCCTGAGCAAGAGCAAGACCCCATCTCAATAAAAAAAAATTAAATTATTTGAAACTAGAGAGACTGACCTCCTCTCTTATTTCCTTAAAACTTATTGAATTGTAGTTGAATTACACTAAATTATACATATATAAAGTATACAATTTGATTGGTTTTAACATATATGTATATACACATGTGGAACCTTCACCAAACTCAAGATAACAAAATTTGCATTACCACAAAAGGTTTTTTATGCCCCTTTCTAAGGCATTCTGCCTTCTTCCCCTTCTAGCAACTGATCTACCACTAAAGAATAGTTTGAATTTTCTAGAATGTTTATTAAAGGAATCATAGAGTTTATATATTTTTTTTTTTTTTTTTTTTTTGAGACAGAGTCTCACTTTGTTGTCCAGGCTAGAGTGAGTGCCGTGGCGTCAGCCTAGCTCACAGCAACCTCAAACTCCTGGGCTTGAGTGATCCTTCTGCCTCAGCCCCCCGAGTGGCTGGGACTACAGGCATGCGCCACCATGCCCGGCTAATTTTTTATATATATATCAGTTGGCCAATTAATTTCTTTCTATTTATAGTAGAGACGGGGTCTCGCTCTTGCTCAGGCTGGTTTTGAACTCCTGACCTCGAGCAATCCGCCCGCCTCGGCCTCCCAAGAGCTAGGATTACAGGCGTGAGCCACAGCGCCCGGCCTAGAGTTTATATTTTTAATGGGATAGTGTGGCTTCTTTTATTCAGTCTAATAATTTCGTGATTCATCTATATTGTTGCTTAAACAGTTTCAGAGATTTTTATTGCTGATTAATTTTCCAGGTATGGGTAGTACCACAATTGTTTATCCATTCCATTGAGGGAGAGCTGAGTTGTTTACAGGCACTAACTATTAAAAATAAAGCAGCTATGAACATTCTTGAACAAGTGTTTGTGTGACTGTATTTTTGTGTTTTCTTTTGTGTAAATAACTGGAGTTGTAATGACTGGGTCATTTTGTAGTCATGCTATTCTTTTAAAAATAGTATATTTTTCATACCTTTGGCCCTTTAGGGTGAATTAGATTAGTTATCTTGCTATTCTTCTACCCCTGGGAAGTAAAACACTCACTTGGAGGAAATGGAAAAGATGATAAGAAAGGAAGTACCCTAGGAAGGAAGTGAAGAAATGATTTGGATTAGGAACATTAGGGAAGGGCATATTTTGGTAGGCTTCCAAATCTGTGTACTGGGGAAACCAAGGAGGAGAGAGCACTCAAATGTTAAGAAGCCAAAGACTAACTTCATGTGGTCCTTACCAAATGAGACTTGTTATTTCTGTACTGAGATTTCTAATGTTGTCACTTCCAATGACTCTAACTTTGGAAAACTAAGGATTCCACCTGCATTGCTCTTACATCATACCCAGCTTGTCTGCTCCCACTGGTGGCTCATAGCCCGTGATAGCCCTTCTGTTCTATAGGTCATTCCTTGACAAGAAGAGAAGTAAGAGAATGTCCATATTTTTCCAGATGGAATTGTTCCAGTAGGTTTTCTCTGTGGTCTGATTTAAGAAAGCCCCTTAGCTGGGGCACCTAAGACTTCTGCTGCTTATATGATTGTAAAAATAAACAAATGTAATTTATAGACAGGATATTTAATTTGGTAGTATTAATAATAAGATAATAAGAAAGGGAACTATTGAGATTTTCGGTGTTTTAGATATGACATATGAGCTATTCATTTTAAATATGCTATGTTTGCTAATGTTGGATTTGTAGCAATCTATCATGTCATTATTAATTTTGACATGTTTGCATATTTTCTTCTTTTTGTAAAACAAATTTTGTGCTATGTCAGAGCACTGATTTCAGCACATATTTTCCATTCTAAGAAGAAATATGCCTGTCAGTATTTTTAAAACATCAGCACTATAATATGCCTGCCTTTCTTTTCTTTTCTTTTCTTTTCTTTTCTTTTCTTTTCTTTTCTTTTCTTTTCTTTTCTTTTCTTTTCTTTTCTTTTCTTTTCTTTTTTTTCTTTTCTTTTCTTTTCTTTTCTTTTCTTTCTTTTCTTTTCTCTTTTCTTTTCTTTTCTTTTCTTTTCTTTTCTTTTCTTTTCTTTTCTTTTCTTTTCTTTTCTTTTCTTTTTCCTTCCTTCCTTCCTTCCTTCCTTCCTTCCTTCCTTCCTTCCTTCCTTCCTTCCTTCCTTCCTTCCTTCCTTCCTTCCTTCCTTCCTTCCTTCCTTCCTTCCTTCCTTCCTTCCTTCCTTCCTCTTCATTTTTCTTATCTTTCCTCATTCATTTTCTTTCTTTCTTTTTTTTTTTTAACATTTGCCTGGACTAGAATGCAGTGGCATCATCATAGCTCACTGTAACCTCAAACCCCTGGGCTCAAGTGACCCTCCTGTGTCAGCCTCCTGAGTAGCTAGGACTCCAGTCATGTGCCACCATGCCTGGCTAATTTTTAAAAGTTTTTGTAGAGATGGGGTGTCACTGTGTTGCCCAGGCTGGTTCGAAGTTCTGGTTTCAAATTCCTGGCCTCAAGTGATCCTTCCACCTTGGCCTCCCAAAATGCTAGCTAGGATTACAGGCATGAACCACCATGCTCAGCCGATTTCATCTACAACATTTTTTTCTAGGTTTTGTGGTTTTTAAGAAACTTTAGGTTTTGTTTATACTTTCTTTAATTTTTTTCTAGGTAGTGAAGCCCAAAAGCAGTTACTTGAAATTGAAACTAAAGGAGCTACTAATTCATAAAAGGAGAAGTAGAGAATAAGGCAGGTGTCCTCAGAATATGGCCCATGGGCCACATGCGGGTGTTTTTGCCTGCTTGTTTTTTTACTTCAAAATAAGATATGTGCAGTGTGCATAGGAATTTGTTCATAGTTTTTTTTAAACTATAGTCCGGCCCTCCAACGGTCTGAGGGACAGTGAACTGGCCCCCTGTTTAAAAAGTTTGAGGAGCCCTGGAATAAGGGGAATTTAGTACTATGGCGGGGAAACCAAAAGAGTGAGGGTGCTGAATGTTAACCGTGTGCCTTTGCATTAGTTACTGACATTTGGTATAGTATGTGCCTGTAGAAGTAAGTACATATTCACCATTCTGAGTGGAATATTTGGGAATACAAAAATGGACTCTTTTGTTAAAGAGAGAAAAGACTCTGCTTTGTGTTAAGTACTTTGAAACTGTTGAATTTAAAAAGACTTGAGAGAGAACATACATGCAGATATATGATTTGAATTTGGCTTCCCACAGAACAGCCTAGTACTTTGGATTTTAAAGTAATAATTTTTTGTACTTTTTTCTCAGTGATATTTAAGTTAAAACATACTTATGTACATGTTTTATAGTTCCTGGCCTGACAGGGGTCTGCATGGTAGTGGTGCTATTCCTCATGATTACAGCCTCTACATATGCAATAAGGTAAGTGTCAAAGTCATTATTTTATTTTATTTTTTTCATTTTTTTTTCTATTTTTTTTTTATTTCGGCATATTGTGGGGGTACAGATTTTAAGGTTTCAATAAATGCCCATTTCCCCCCCTCCCTCCAAAAGTCTGAGTCTCCATCATGACCATCCCCAGATGGTGCACATCTCACTCATTATGTATGTATATACCCACCCCTCTCTCCCCTCCCCCCTCCCCAATACCCTATTACTGTAGTACCTATGTGTCCACTTAGGTGCTACTCAGTTAATACCAGTTTGTTGGAGAATATATCTGGTGCTTGTTTCTCCATTCTTGGGATACCTCACTTAGTAGTATGGGTTCCAGCTCTAACCAGGAAAATATAAGATGTGCTATATCACCATTATTTCTTAGAGCTGAATAGTACTCCATGGTATACATATACCACATTTTATTAATCCATTCTTGGATTGATGGGCACTTGGGCTGTTTCCACAGCCTTGCAATTATGAATTGTGCTGCTATAAACATTCGAGTGCAGGTGTCTTTTTTGTAGAGTGTCACTGGATCATTTGGGTAGATGCCCAGCAATGGGATTGCTGGATCAAATGGTAGATTCAGTTGTATCGCTTTAAGGTATCTCCATATTGCTTTCCACAGAGGTTGAACTAGTTTGCAGTCCCACCCGCAGTGTAGGAGTGTTCCTCTCTCCGCAACCACGCCAGCATTTATTGTTTGGAGATTTTTTGATAAAGGCCATTCTCACTGGGGTTAAGTGATATCTCATTGTGGTTTTGATTTGCATTTCCCTGATGATTAGAGATGTTGAGCATTTCTTCATATGTTTGTTGGCCATTCTTCTGTCTTCTTTAGAAAAATTTCTGTTCAAGTCCTTTGCCCACTTTTTAATGGGGTTATTTGATTTTTTCTTCCTAATTTTTGTGAGTTCTAAGTATATTCTAGTTATCAGTCCCTTATTGGATGCATAGGATGCAAAAATTTTCTCCCATTCTGTAGGTTGTCTGTTTACTTTCATGACTATTTCTTTGGCTGTGCAGAAGCTTTGTAGTTTGATCATGTCCCATTTATTTATTTTTGTTGCTGCTGTGATTGCCTTTGGGGACTTCTTCATAAACTCTTTGCCCAGGCCGATGTCTAGGAGAGTGTTTCCAACTTTTTCCTCTAGAGTTCTAATAGTTTCATACCTTAGGTTTAAGTCTGTTATCCAGCGTGAGTTGGTTTTTGTGAGAGGTGAAAGGTGTGGGTCCTGTTTTAGCCTTCTACAGGTGGCTATCCAGTTTTCCCAGCACCATTTATTGAAGAGGGATTCTTTTCCCCAGCGTATGTTTTTGTCTGCCTTGTCAAAGATTAGATGGCTATATGAGGATGGTTTTATATCAGGATTCTCACATCTGTTCCACTGGTCAATATTCCTATATTTGTGCCAATACCATATTGTTTTAATGACTACAGCTTTGTAGTATAGTTTGATATCTGGCATATTAATGCCTCCCATTTTGTTTTTGTTGCCTAGAATTGCTCTTGATATTCGGGGTCTTCTTTGGTTCCATACGAAGCGTAAAATTATTTTTTCTATATCTGTGAAGAATGCTGATGGGATTTTAATAGGTATTGCATTGAATCTGTAGATCAGTTTGGGTAGTATAGACATTTTGATGATATTGAGTCTGCCGATCCACGAGCATGGTATGGATTTCCATCTGTTTACATCCTCTGCTATTTCCTTCCTCAGTGTTTCATAGTTCTCCCTGTAGAGGTCTTTTACCTCCTTGGTTAAGTATATTCCTAGGCTGCCCACTATCTCCACTTCTGTTCAACATAGTGCTGGAAGTCTTGGCTACAGCAATCAGACAGGAAAATGGAATCAAAGGTATCCAAATAGGGGCAGAAGAGATCAAACTTTCACTGTTTGCTGATGATATGATATTGTATCTAGAAAACCCCAAGGATTCAACCAAGAAACTCCTGGAACTGATCAATGAATTTAGTAAAGTCTCAGGATACAAAATCAATACACAGAAATCAGAGGCATTCATATACGCCAACAACAATCTAATTGAGAACCAAATCAAAGACTCAATTCCCTTCACAATAGCAACAAAGTCATTATTTTCATGCCCAGCTGTCAGGTTACTCAGATTTTCTTCGGATTTTCTTCATTTTCATATGTAGGAAAAGTCTTGATTAACTAAAGTATTTAACCAATACAGTATCTTGGTTAATGGATTTTTCTAGGTAACTAAGAGTAAAGTAGAGATGTTTCCATTTATCATTTCTTGTTTGTGAAAAATCCCTTTGTATTAGTCAAATATTCTGAATTGGTAAGGAATTGGGTATGGATACTTAATTTGATGACTGAGGGAATTTGAGTTGTTCAGGATTTTCCTTCTGAAGGATAGTGTATGTGTATAGAACCGGGATTAAAATCAATGTGTATACATAGAGACTTTAAGGATTCCTAGGAATATATGACTTAAAATTATTTTATAACTAATTTCCTGATATGGGTTTTTTTTTCCTGTAATTTAACATATTGTTGTAAACAAAGCTTTGGAAGCATGTTTATTTGACATCTGCTAAAATAACTGGAAATATCTGTATTCACATTGATCCTCTCTGTTAAGAAATTTTGAACAATTTCAGATATATATTATCAGGAGCACTTTCACATGTTCTTTCTGATGGACACATTCTATTTTTCAGAATATTTATAGTGTTTTATGTTTCTGATCAAACCTTTTAGTTAAAGAAAGCAAAAAGAAGAAACATAACATATATATTTCTTCTAATCTGCAAAATTTTCTCAATTATTCTACTTGGTGAGATGTGAAATTTAATGGAAACACACAAATATATATATTTATATATGCTTTGAAAACAATTTCCCAATAATATACTCAAATGAATCTATCCTTATACTTCTAAACACATTCTACACACACCAAAACCTCACAAATAAAATCACCACTATGAGATTAACACTGTAAATTAACACTTTGTAGTGTTTAGTTTTATAGACTTAATTCTTCTTGCTTTTTTTCACTCGTTCTCCAATTTCTGCCCTGACTAAAATCACTTTTTTTCTCTTCCTAATCTTTCTCATATATATATACATGTAACAAAAGTAAGATCATATTATATTATTTTAAATCTGATTTTTACTTAAATTTGTTATGAATTTTTTTCACATTAATAAATATTCTTTATCATTCTCTTTACTGATAGCACAGCATATCACCATATGGGTAGATATGTAGTATTTTCCCAGTCCCATATTGTTAGATGTTTTGAGTTGATTCCATTTTTTCAGTATTTCAATTCTGAAACAAACACTCCCATTCATATGTCTTTGCATACTTTTTCAATAATGTCTTAAGGAAAAATCCCTAGATGTAGAATAGCCAGGCCAAATGGTAAGCACACTTTTAAAACTTTTTGTAAAAATTAAAAATTATCTTATAGAAAGGCAAATCACTAACATTAATATATGAGAGTACCAATTTTGTGGGAAGAAATTTTGTTTTACTTAGGTAGAGAAATCATTTTAAAACTTGCTTTTTTTAGTTTTAGGAGTTCTTTAAGGAAAATTATGGCATCTGACATGTTTATTTACAAAATTGAAGATATATAGATATTTTACATCTGGAAAAAAATCCATGAGAGAGTTTTGTCAAATGAGCTATTCTCAACTGAGCCATTACATTTGCTCTTATAAAAAATTAATTGAGCATCTCTTAATCTTCAGTTTTTCTTATTTGTTTAATAGAGATTATAACCCCTAATTTGCTTTTCTCCAAGCATTATCGTGTGAATCATGAAATTCTTAAATGGATTATGCAGATAGGTATCTTTTCTTTTCTCTTTATCAGTGAGGAAAAAAAACTATTAAACAAATTAAATTAATAAATAAGTTTCCAACATTTGATTTCTGATAATGGAATGTAATCTACTAATTCAAAGATAGTTTAATATGGATCTGTCTATTAAAATAATTAATACATCCTGTTAACAGATGACAGGAATGCAAATGTTTTTCTCATCTCAATCAGTTTTAAAATGACTATTGTTAAATATGAACTCTAATTCTGAATTAACATAACCATAGTAAATAAACTAGGAATTAAAAAATTTAAAAGCCAGAATTAAGGTCATACTTAATAACAGTAAAATACTAGATAGATTCATACAACAATCAGGAAAAAGCTCAGGTGGTATTTTTAATTCCACTGTTATTTACATAGGGTAAGAAAGGCAACATTCGACTGGTAAAAGCCAAAAACCAAAACAAAACAAAAAAACCATTTGGAATTATTAGAAAACATGCAACAACAAATTATTATTTCTAGAAAAGCAGATAAATTTGTCTACCCAGAAAATCTAAGAGTTTTTTGAAAAAATTTAGTATGAACACCAAATAAGAGTTGAAAAGGGTAATTAAATATAAAACAAATATAGAAAATAGCTCTTCTCTGTACTAGCTATAATCAGTTTGAAAATTGAGTAAAATAAAAATATATCACTCACAATTGCAACAGAAACATAAAATATCTATAAACTTAAGAAACTGAGAGGTATATAGAGAACAGGCCACATAAACTCACTGAGAAAAATATATAGAGATTTGAATAAATGCTGTATACTATAAAGATGCAGTTTTTCTTCAATTTTATTTTATAGTATTACAATTCCAATAAAAATCCCAGACAGGTTATTTTGTTTGTTTTTTTTTAATTTCGCAGAGTGATTCTGAAGTTCTTCTGAGGGAACATAAAAGTATATCTTGCAAAAGAGGAGTAAAAGGAGGGATGTGCCTTACTAAACATTAAAATGATTAAGCTTAAGAGAGAGAAGGACTTGCAGAAATGATCAATACATTGAACCAAGGAACAAAGTCAACAGAAAGCCCTGTAAGGGACCTTGCTATATATAAGAATCTGCTAAGTAATAAAGGTGCCATCACAAGCTTTTGAGGAAAGTAAGGCTTAAGCTAATGAAGGTTTAGATAAATTACAGAGTTAAATGTAAAAAATGGTACCATCGAAAATTTATGAGAAACTTTAAGTGGATATTTACCAGACCTCAAATGGATAAGAAATCATGTAGGAAATATTTGTCTGTCTAAAAAGATGAAAACTAAAACTTCTTCTGCATGTCAATTTACATTATAAAAATTGAAAAGTAAATATGATATTGGAAAAATTATTACAGTCACAAGGAATCAGTACATTCTTAAAATGTAAATAGTTTACACATATCAATTCAGAGAAACACCATATAAAATGGGTAATCATCATGAACAGAGAATTCACAGAAGAATTTAATATAAATAATACACATATGAAATATTATACCTAATCTCACTTATAACAAATAATGAAAACTTATAAATTTGCATGTGTGTTTGGAGAAACAGGCAGTCCTATACTACTCTATGGTCTGTAATAAACATGTTTTTAGAGAGCAATGATCAGTGTGTATCAAAAGTATTACAAAGTATTACAAATATATATCCTTTGACCTAGCAATTCTACTTCTAGTAATTTTGATTAAAAAAGAATCAGATATGTGTAACATTATATATGTTTCAAGGATGGTAATGATATATTGATTTTGATAACAAATACTATGAATGGAGCAAATGTGAAACAATTAGCTACTGCTTTTATAAGGAGTTCTAAAAAGTTCAAGGGCATGTATCAGAATCATCTAGGATGCTTTTATAAATACCTGCCCTCCACCTCCAAGATTCTATAATATAAATAGCCACCCTAGATATACAAAATAAATGTCAGTCTTTTTTATTTCTCTCAAACATTCTATGGACTGTGCTTATCATTCCCTTCCTTTTCAGACTCCTTGTCCTCCCTTGGAACATCAAGATATCATTCTGACATTACTCTGTTCAGGAAAAGAATATAAAACTTATATCATCACTTATTTTAATTTCTCTCCTTTTGAGTTTCCCTTGAGCTACCCTTAAAGTAATTATTTAGGGAAAAACATAAGTGTTTTAGAAATTGTTGGAAAATTGAGAATATTGATAAAAAGTACAGCAGCAAGTACATATTAACAGACTATTCCTGGTTCCTTAGCCTTATAATAACTTTCAATAAACACCTTATTTTAATTTTTTTCATGTGTCTTTATTTGACATACAAAGAACCCACAAATGATACATTGTTACTTATAATTTTGTTAGTTCTTACTGTATGGTATGTTAATCCTTTGGTATTAATAATAAATCTTAGATGAACTCATTTTAGCTTTCTGAAATTATGACATGTTTGAAATAATACATAATCTTTTTAGTGAGATGGAATGTAAAGTAGCATTGAAATTAATTTATTTGTTTTTTGCAGAGTTTCTAACTATGATATCTTCTGGTACACTCATAACCTCTTCTTTATCTTCTATATGCTGCTGATGTTGCATGTTTCAGGGTAAGTTGTTTTTTTTTTTTAATTTCCTTGGCATAGCAATGTTTATTTAAAACAGATTTTTAAATTTCCTTATTTTATTTTTTAAAACATTTAATAGATTTAGGGAGTACAAGTTGAATTCCATTACATGTATATGTTATATGGTGGCAAAGTCTGGGCTTTTAGTGTACCCCTCACCTGAACAGTGTACATGGTACCCCAGAGGTAATTTTTCACCCATCAAGTGTAAGTTCAAAATATATTTTGTGAAACTATTTATACCTAAAAATGGGGTAATGAAAGACAACTCTATAGGAATTTTCATGGGAAGTGGTAAAGTATCTGATGACTTGAAATTGTAGGTAGTGTCCCATAAAAGAAATAATTCTACTTTTAGTATAGTATATTTTAATAAAACCAGTATAAAAGTATATTAAAATTGAAAGCTAGAATTACTTCTCCCACAATGTTGTAATTTTTAAAGTCTCCTGTAGATAATATCCTAATATCTTCCAAAGGAAAAGTAATAAGAAATGAAGAACTTCAAGAAGATATTTTAGTGTTTTGTGTTTCCTGAAACTGACTTGCCATTGTAGAATTTGTAACAATGGAGTTGCCATTTTTTAGTTTTAAAAGGTCTAAAGGAAATAATAGTTGCAAACAAGGCCAAAGATTTCAAATGCTCAAAGATAAGGATCTCTCAGAAACACCAAAAAATCACAAAGTGAAAAAAGAAAGCTTCCCACATTGTTACAAAGAATATAACCAAAACATTTTAAAAAGTATATGTACCCAAACAGTATACTCAAAAGGATGGAGCTTACAATAATTTATCAAGATAGATGAAGAAACTAATATATTTTGGGTATTTGTATGTTTGCATGACTACCAGCAGTAGACTTCCTGGTTTTGGCCTGACATTTACACTTATGTGATACAATAAGCATAGGTCATTATCTGGCAACAGGTTGACATGGTTTAGCAAGATTGTGGGGCAGGAAGCATGGACTGTCAACAGGATCATATCAGGTACTTCTTTAGTGGTAGTCCCTGTAGTTGCTCAGGAACCATTTTCCACCTCCTCCTCACCTCCCATGGAGTAACTCTGTTTAAGGTAATTACGGAGACCATATGAACAGGGATGGACTAGCTTGCCTTGGGTGAGACTTATGCTCTGTGGGAACCAGTAACTTGGTAACAGCCCATATCCCCTCCAGGGATGCCCTTGCTTGCAAGAACATGCTGCACCCAAGTAAGCTGAGGTCTCTGAGTCCCAAAATGATTTTGTAATTCAATCACAGTCCTCCTGATGCAGCTGCATTTCACCAGTAATAAACAATGTTGCCTGGTAACACAACTGGCATTCCCCATTTATCTTAGCTTGAAATAGTTCCAGGGAAACAGTGTTTGAAGAAAGGTTCAGACTTTCTGTTAATCCTTTCTTCAGAATGTTTTGCAATGTAATTTATCAGTACAGAGGGTCATTTACATAAACTATGTATTTATTTCAGAGTGCATTTTCAAAATGTTGGGGTTTTAGACTGCAGTATGTCCAGGCTAGCTTTGTTCAATACCATGGTTCTAGAACAGACAGTTGCAGAGCATCCGGAACATGGCCACACATTATAACGATGACTCCCAGCAAGCCATTCCTGTCTCACAGGGAAGCGGGCCACCATCAGTGGACCTGGGTTCTGCCCATTTATCCTTGTGGGGATAAACATTCTCTGGAGCCTTAGTGCATCAAGAAAGTGCTTGGTAGAGAAAATCTGCTTTACATTCTATTCTTTAAATGGCTTGGTTGCCTGTCCAGGGCTATGATCATAAAGTGGACTATGAATAAGCAGATACTATTAATGACAAAAACAATTTAATTTAAAACAATCAAACAATGTTTACTGTATGTGCCAAGTATTTATGTCACTAAATGCTCAGAATTTTATGAGGATAAGTAACATTGTTTAATAAGTGGGAAAACTGAGGTTTAGAAAGATTAAGTAACTTGCTCAAGTCTACTTAACTGATGGATCCTGGATTCAAACTTAGGCATTCTTATTCAAAAACTCCTAATTTTTTACTACTGGGCTGTTTTTTTTTTTTCCCCTTGACAAAGGTCTTGCTCTGTTGCTGGGCTAGAGTGCAGTGGCATCATCATAGCTCACTGCAACCCCCAGCACCTGGGCTGGAGCAATCCTCCTGCCTCAGCCTGAGTGGCTGGGACTACAGGTGTGCGCCACTCCACCTGGCCAATTTTTCTATTTTTGGTAGAAATTGGGTCTCAATCTTGCTCTTGCTCAGGCTGGTGTTGAACTCCTGAGCTGAAGTGATCCTTCCACCTGGGCCTCCCAGAGTGCTAAGATTACCAGTGTGAGCCACAGCACCCGGCCAAGATTTTTTTAAAGGATGTTTTCTTGACTTTTCTGGAATTGTGATCTATGTTTCTATCTTTATCAGATAAAGGAAAGTATAATTAATTATACATTCTTTTGCCTTTATGTTTTACTAAGTTAAAACTCTGAAAAAAGCTGTTTCTTTGTAATTCAAAATAGATCCATTTTTTTAAAAAAGTTCAGGAGTTCAAACAGACTTCTTCAGTTTAAAGAAGATTATGTTTTGAGTTCTTAACTTTTTTGGAAGTAAAAGGATGGCATATTTAAATTTTGATTTTACTTTTATAGAGCAAGGGTCATAGAAAGCAATGTTAATAAATAGAGAGAAATAACAAAAAAGTATCTACAGGAAAAATTATATGTAATCAATCTATTATTACAATTGAGTTAGTAGTTCTTTACTTACTGTCAGTAGGAAGGGAGAAAATAATTATCCTAATACTGAAATCAATGTCATGCAACATATACACAATATAATAAACATTCTGTAGTGTACATTTTTTCTATGAAGTTTAACTTTTAATAAAGGAAAATAGAGTATGCTTCTGGTATAGGAAAAATTACTACTGATAAATTTTCTGGCTGGGTTGGGAAACATCATGTGATCCATCTCTACAAAAATGTTTTAAAATTATCGGGGCATGGTGGTGTGTGCCATAGTCCTAGCAACTCAGGCTAGGACTGAGGCAGGAGAATCACTTCAGCCCAGAAATTTGAGGTTGCAGTGAGCTATGATCATGGCATTGCATTCCAGCCTGGGCAACAGAGCGAGACTGTCTCTAAAAATAAGTAAATGAATATATAAATTCAAATGGTTAAAATGAACCAACGAAAAGGCAAAGATTGTCATAGTGGATAAAAATGCAAGATGCTGCCTGGGCATAGTGGCTCATGCCTATAATCCTAGCACTTTGGGAAGCCGAGGCAGGAGGATTGCTTAAAGCCAGAAGTTTAAGACCAGCCTGGGCAACATAGTGAGACCCCATCTTTACAAAAAATAATTAAAAAAAAATTAGCTGGGCATGGTGGCACACACCTGTAGTCCTAGCTACTTGGGAAGCTGAGGTGGGAGGATCACTTGAGGCCAGGGGTTAGAGGTTACAGTGAGCTATGAGTGCTCTACTCCACTCCAACAGAGCAAGATCTTATCTCTAAAAATTTTTTTTTAAATTTTCCAAATTTCTCACAATGAAAAATGTTCTGTTTTATTGATAAAGCATCTATCTATAATGAAGTCTATTTAAGTTTTTTTTTTTTGCCAACATTGGGAACTTAGATATATCTTTATTTTGAAATTCCTAAATAATTACATTATTCAGCTTTTTATTATACAAGTAGAATGCAGTTGTTTCATATAAGTTTCTTAGATTTATATCGAGATTTCTGTTAAACAGTATACTTTAGGTTTGAACAGAAAATCACTATTTACTGAGCGTTTACTTCCTTGTACATCAATGTGCTGAGTAAGTACCATAAGGTATAGATGAACGATATATTATGTGATCTCCAGTCTCCCAGCATTGATAATTGATTTGGAATTTTAAAAATCCAATTAAAAGAGCTAGAGATAATTATAAGACTGCATAGTTTTTAAATGTAAACATTTTATTTATAAGAGTTCTAACAATTCATAAAATTGAAGAATCAATGTGGGCAAGAAATGTTAGAAAATATTATTCTTCAAAGATGAGAAGATTAGAAATTGTTGGCTGGATTTTCTACCTAAGTAGACTTTTACAGTAAGAGGAGAAGTTCCTTCATATGATTTTCTAAGGTCACTTTCTTTTCATAGCATCTTAAATGTTAAAAGAAGCTTAAAAGATATTTTGACCAAACCTTTTTCATCTTTTTATCTCCCCTACAATGTATCTACTAAGTAAATATCTAATTCTGAAGATGTCTCTTCTGTCTTTGCTCTCATTCTCATTCTCACAGAGTTCTTTCTTTTGTGAACCAGAATACATTTTACTATAATTTCCACTCAGTAATTTAAAAATCTGTGCTTCTGAAGGCCATGGAAATAGAGTTCCTTTCCTATTTCTAAATTCTATTCATCTGTTCCTTGTATGATATTTCACATCTCATCATTATTCTGAACTTTCTCCTTCGACTATATTAATAGTTAATATTATTTGAATGCTTATCTTTTATCTTACTAATATTTGATCTAATTAAATCTTCACAACAACCCTGTTAAGTATTTGTTATTATTATTGTTATTATTCCCTATGTCCCGCTGAGAAGATAGGGGCAGTGAGAGGTGAGGTAACTTGTCATGGCTAGTATGTAGAAGAAGACCTCTGGTTTGCACCCAAGTGTCAAGTACCAGAACTCAGATTCCTAACCATTAAATTTTGCTGGCTCCCATTCGCAAACCTTCTCTGTATCCCCTTTAAAGCTGAAAACCCAAAGAAATGCAAGCAGTGCTCTTGGAGTATGTGATATCGACAGCATGAGAGTCTTACTTTCTTTACTACAGATGTTACATTCATTATTATTTAGGACCCATTTTTCTTGTTCCGTGATTATCTGTGCTCTTAGCTTAAACTGGTTTTTATTCTGATTGTCTATATTTTACAATTTTTTTTCATTATTTATAAACAAATCTATTTTGTGCCACCCTAAAAAACACCATTTCATGTATGCTAAACTCAGATATTTCTTTTCACTATTCAAAAAGATCTTTAAAATAAACAAATTTTCCTTTCCAAGATGTCAGTGTAATATGGTAGTTAAGGGCTACATTGCTTAATACTTGTATGACTTTAGCAGATAATTTGACCTTTCTTTTTTAACCTATTAAATAGGATAAATAAAATCTCCTACATTACAGTGTTGTCTCAGGTTTAAATAAGGGAATGCAACAAAGTAGGCAATATATAGACATAATAAATGTTAGCTAGAAAAAAATGATTCTAGTACCAATACTAATAGCTGTATAAGGAAGAAACTCCACATTTAACTGTTTGAAGAATCATTTTTTTTTCATAAAGACACATTTCTGAAAAGCCCAAATTTTCTTATCAACAAATAATTTGATGAACATATAGCGAGAATTGCTTAGCAGATCAAAAGAATATTTCTTGAAAGGGCCACAATTTTTAAAACATTGTAAGGTCTCTAAAACTCAATTGATTTTAGCAATAAAGGTTTATCTCTGAGCTTGCAAAGCAAGCCTTCTCCTGAGGAATGTTTTGTTCCAGCTTTTAACAGGTGGTTGCTATTGGTGTGTTGCATTAACGATATTTCAATTCTGAAGACATTTGGAAAAAATAAAACTATTTACTCTTTCTAGACATATATGGAACTGGATATTTCTTTCTTCATTTTCATTTGAAAAACTCATTAGAGGGAGATATATACTGCTATTCTCACTTACTGATAAAAGGGATATTGGAGGGAAAAGAAATTATGAATGTCACAGAGCCTCTGCTGAGGAGCCTGACCCTGCTCCTTTGAAAGGCCTGTGGAGGAATGCATTGTAAATGAGATTTGCCACCTGGGCTTCTGCAATTTTAGCATTGTCAGCACTCCCACTGGCTTTAGCTCAGGAGTGTTGCATGGGTGGTGATTGCATTTTATATTACTTAAGTGTGAGAGATTATAATGTGATAATTCTGGAAAAGATAGAGGGGAAGGACCTCCTCAAGTGTTTGGATGGGAATGAGACCAAATTAGTAGTGCAAATAATTTTTTTGTGTGCCAACTCTGCTGGACTTCTCAGATCACTTTTTATTATATGAGTGATACCTGAATTCTTCTTTGAAGTAGAGTTCTCTGCCATTTGAGACTACTTGTTAGCAAGAGATAATCATAGACCCTGATTTATATTCTGCTTGAATCATTTTTTTTTTAGGGAATCTAAAAGGAAGAGTTTCCTGTGTGTTTTTTAAAAACTCTTATTCTTTAAACCAGGGAACACAGTGGGCAGCCTTTGTCAACAGTAAACATTAAGAAACCACAGGGAGTGTGTGGCAGGCAGTGGCTTAAGAGTTTAAGCTCAAGAAGTGAACCAGGGTTAGACGGATATTTGTGGGGTTAGGCTTTATTGTGCTGACTTGAAAATATCCTCGGGAGGAGGAAATTAAGGATATATTATTAAGGGGTGGAGGTATTTATACAATATAGTTAAGTGTTAAGAGGTGCTGATTTCCAAGTATCTTCTCTTTTATAAGCCACTTTCAGGGAGGTCTCTCTTCACCCACACTGATGCAGCATAAGGAAAGGTTTGGTAATCTTCCTATTGGTGGGAGGCACCTGCTCCTCTTAGAAAGTCAAATGGGAATTGAATGGATCCCAGGGAAGGAAGGCCCAGAGGTTGTGTGTTAACTGATCGTATTCTAGACCTGAGGGAGAAATTTTTCACTTACGTATATATTCATTTCAGCTCTCCTTTCTGTACAGTTTATTGTCCAAATCAAACATTTTTGACAGTGAAAGGCAATGCTGTTGATAATTAAGCAGTGGCTATGGGTTAAATAACACATATGATTATTCTACTTATTCCTATGTAATTGGGAAAGTTCTAGGGAGGCTGATGGACTGTTTTTAATGTAGGCCTTGAGCCAGAATTACAAAAGGAGTCCCTACCTTGAATAGAGGCTCTGCATGAGTACTTGGGAAACAGAACCTTAAAATAACACACACCTAGAGATTTAGAGATTATAATTAGAGATTCACTACCATGGGAGGTAGAAGGTTGAGGATTTGGGTGTTGGTCATAGTGGCTAAATCTTTTATAAGCTCTCTGTCACTCTTACAGGTGACTTGGTTTCTAATACTTCCTGGTTGCCTAATTTCTAATAGGTCTGACACACTCATTATCAATTTGGTGCCTATTATATTTCTGTCACAAAATCCCATTTTTTCTTCCATAGAGTAGAGGTTCTTAAGTTGGATTCATAATTCCTGGGAATCATTGAATTCACGAATTCCTGAAATATGAACACATATATGTACAAGACATATTTTGGGTATATATCTATACATATGTTTAGTTTTGAGGCATACAGGTGCATTTTGTGATACATTTCCTTCCAAAATTCTTCCTATATAACCTGAAAATAACAAGAAAAGAAGCTAGATCTAGCCTGGAACTGATAAAAATATTGCGGAAGAGACAGTGTTATCAGTATTTTTTTATTGCCTATGTGTCTTTATAAAGAGATTAAGTCAGAACATAACAAAGAAAGCAATGGGGAAAAGACATTATTCGCCATATAGAAAAATCACATTGAAGTCCAGAAATTTAAAAAACCAATGCCTTTTAGCAGAATTTTGCCATGAATTCTCTCTAAATGTTAGATGACCTTTCAAGTTAGCATTCAAATGTAAGGGATGAATTTGATAATAGTCCCAAAGTAAGTACAGAAATAGGTCCAAGTAAGCATGCAATTGTGTTGATTACCTTAGCTTTGCTCTTTCATGCCTATTTGCTGTCCTGACCTTAAATATAGTGAAACAAACTGCCTGATGCCCTGGATTATAATAGAGATGGAACAGGATTGATTGTTAGAAGACCACTAATGTGATCTTGAGCAAATCAGTTTTTATGGAGCTTTCTGATTTACAGAATAAGGAAAAATAATTATGTCTCATAGACTTGTTTGAAGAGAAAAAATAGATATAAAATGATACTATATATATATATATATATACACACACACACATTTTTATTATTACCTATATAATTTTCTCTATTTTATCAGTTGATTTAAGAAACTAGGTCAATGTAATTAATTATGGAAATAATTATGTCTCATGACAAGATCAGCTCTGAAATATCTACAGCAACCTGAAGCATATGCATTTGTTTTATTCTCTTTTTGTTCTTTAAGAGGAATTGAGTGAAACATTTTGAGGCACTCTTTATTTCAGCAGAGCTGTTTATACCTTTTAAAGCCCATTACCAACCTTCAGAGTGGTACCTGCTATTTCTAGCAACATTGCTTAAGGAAAAGAATGAGACTTGCATAGGGAAAAAGAAAAAAAAAAGAAAAAGAATTCATATACAAACTACTTGAAAATGTCCAGGGGGAAGAGAAATTCATATAAATACCATGGTCCAGAAGTATGAAATAATATATATTGTAAAAAATATTAGGTAATTGGGAGAAAGCTAGAGGTTGAACTTGAATTGCAGAGAGTCTCACTGTTCTCTTCTCTTTACCCTCATTATGTAAGTGTGTGTTACAATATGAAAGAGAGAAAGAAAATAGAGCAGAGTGCTATATCCTAGGTAAACTATAGTGTTTTTGAGGGTAGGAGTGTTTCTTACCCATGTTTATCCATGGAATCTCTTTCACATGACATCACTCAGTTAATATTGGCTGGATTAAGCTGAATTGCATTAATTAGTTTTAGCTAGGAATGTGTTGTCCTCATAGGCCCTTCCAATATTCCTCAATTTTCATAGCATTACAGATGACAATAAAGAGTACTCTGTGCATTTGTTTAAATGTAACTTGGATTCCCTTCTTGTGACTGTCACTTATGTTTAGTATTATCTAGGTAATTTGTTATTATGGCAACTAGTATATTGGTTCCTGTACCAGAGGAATTAGTTTTTGTCTTGATTATTTGGTTGTATTGTAGACTGGCACATTTCTGTTGGGGATCTTCATATATTTCTGTGGTTAAATATTCTTTGGATCACAAAAGGAAAAAATTCCATCTCTCTTTGTTTTCTTTCACTTTCGGGTTTTCAATTTTTTACTTAAAAAATTGAATAGAGTGAATATAATTCTTGAGGAATTAGGTCTTATTTATATGGAATCCAAATTATCCTTGTCCATAATATTAATATTTACATATTTCAATATATTAATAAATACAATATTCTATGCAACTATGATCTTTAAGATATATTTGTGTTTCTTACCGCTTCTAATCTCCCATTAATAGGATTTTCATTTTTAAGTAAAAAGTGATTTTTGTGTATGGTAATTATGGACTAATAGCTTATAGTTTATTTACATTTGCTGATATTTAATCCTGTAAATTGGATGGGGGTGGAGATTGAGGTCATGTGATATTTTTTCCATAAGGATGCCTTATAGTTCTATAGCTTATATGCATAATTCTATGCGTATGCATGTATAGATAGATACAGTATATACAGGGCATTTTCATGTACATGAAGTCATTTATGCTACATGCTACATGTATTAATGAATTTTTATTCTTTCAAACTGTGAATTTACCTTTTTCTCCATTTTGGGGATAGACATATTAAGCTTTAGACCAAATACTTTTTCACATAATTTTTATAGCAGTTTTTCTCCTGGGATCTTTCTTATACCAACAAGTGGTTCTGGCTGGAATTAACAAGGTGAGAAAGTTGGAGGAAAAGAGAAAGAACAAGGACCACCTTTATTTTAAGAAATATTTTTCACACATTACTGTTTTTATGAAACATGAAATAATTCCGTTATTCTCCACGGCCATTTTAGTCTTAATATGAAAGGAGAGGAAACACTAAGAGGTAATAGATGCTTACATATTTTTTTTTCATAAAAGGTTAAAACGCTTCTCCTTTATACACCTGCAAAATAGAGAGGAACAGGTACTGTCTCCCTTTCTCAGTTGAGAAAACTTAGGGAAATGACGTATTTTTATGTCATGTACTCAAAGATGATTTAAGTCTTGATCCTAAATCCTTTGGTTCCAGGCTTCAGATTTATCAGCTGCCCAGGAATGTGGCAAAACCAGCTACTAATTTGCAGGGTCTCTTGCAAAATGCAGGGTGCCTTGAGCAAAAATTATTAAGCATTTGGAGATGGCGATAACAGAGTAATGAACCAAGACAGGACCTTTCTAAGAGCAGAGTTCATGCAACTGCACAAATCACAAACCCATGGTGGACACCCCGTCTTGTAAACTTGGACACCTCACCAGTAAGAGCTATTAATAGATAACAGTCCCTGCTCTGGTTAAGCTGCAGGATGAGAGTATTCTCAAGTATCAGACACAAGAGCTCAGGAAAGATTGAAGAGGCAAGAACCCCACTGGGCCAGACAAACAAAGTGGGGATGGGGTAAAAGCTTTGGCTGGGTGGTACCTGAATGCTCAGGAGTTTCCTGAGGCACACTGGATCCCCAGTTTAGGAAAGCACTCTAAACCTAGATGCCACTGACAGATAGGCCCCCCTCTCTCATAACTGCATCAGTTAGAAGTGGCTCAGGGCCACGGCAGGGCTGCGATCTCAGGCTCCACCTAACAGCACTCATTGCTAAAGGGTGATATAAGATGCGGGATAGCTTAGAACAACCTTTCTGCCGATGTGAATGCAGTTAGAAGTTTATCTTACTTTTTTGACATCTTTTTTGAAGGTAGAAAATGAGTTCAAAGTTAATGTTTGTTAAAACCAGAAGACTCCTTGATTATGTGTTTCAACAACAATCATAACAAAAAGTTGTTTACACACTTCTAGTCACTGACTTATTCATTCAATAAATATTTATTGAATACATGCTATAAGTTATAGGCACTGTTTTAGATACCAGAAGAATAGCTATGGAGCAGGACAAACCCTTGCCTTTAAGGAGTATACATTCTAGTGGATCCCACAGACACGAGAAATGTAGAAAATTCTACATTTTGAAATGTAGAATTTGGTTTTATTTTCTTGATTTAAAGGCTTTTTCTTTGTACTTGAAAGCAAAGTAAAAAGAACTATCAAAAACAAGTTATATTTTTACTGTAAAAAAATCATGTTATAGAATACTATAGAAAAAAAATAGGTTCCTAAGAAACAAGAATATGTTTATTCTCTTTAAAATAGGATTAAAATCACCCAAACCAAAAGTTTTCCTTGCATTTGTTAGGTACTTTTTATAGGAAATTAAAGTAGGGATGATTTTGCGATGGGGGGGGCAGGTGTGTTTTTTTTTTTTTTTTCATATTTAGCTTTTGCCATGAAATTGTTTTATGATTGTATGTTATAAACTAGTAGGACTCATTCAATGTGTTGTATTATTTTCTATGACTTTGTCACAGCCAGGCATTAAAAACAAACAAACAAACAAACAAAACAAAAAACCTAATAGGATAACTATATTTCCTCTTGAGGAAAATAGGAAAAAAGAAAGAAGCCTATTAATATAATTCTGAAACACTGTCGAATGCTGATAGCATATCTTAAGATCCTTGTGAGTGTAAAAACTATAGTATCCACAACTATGTAGTTTGATACATCATAAAATCCTTTATTTCTTATTATATGAGAGTACCAGGCATTCATTCCACAGATACTTCGAACTTTCTCCTTTACAACATAATACATAGTAACTTAGAGATGAATAATAAGCTCTTCTGTTTCCCCATAGTCTGTATGCCTACTTCCCCCATTTCTCACTGTGTCATTGTCTTAACTTGACCAGAGTCTCTGTTTGCCATTCACTAGCATCTTTTTCCCTTCCTGTTTTCACCTGAAAATTATCGATCACTTATTTATGAAAGCTCCAACAATACATACAAGAATGATCCCCTTTTTTTTCTTTTTGGATTTCAGTAAAACTTTACTTATGAAAATAGATGGGGGCTGGATTTTTTTTTTTTTTAATTTCAGCACATTACAGGAGTACAAATGTTAAGGTTACATATATTGACTTTGCCCCACCCAAGTCAGAGCTTCAAGTGTGTCCATCCCCCAGATGCTGTGCACTATACCAATTAGGTATGGATATATTCTTCCCCACCTCTCCCCACCACCTGCCCAACACCTGATGAATGTTACTACTATATGTGCCCATAAGTGTTGATGAGTTAATACCAATTTGATGGTAAGTACATGTGGTGCATGTTTTTCCATTCTTGTGCTACTTCACTTAGTAGAATGGGCTGCAGCTCTATCCAGGATAATACAAGAGGTGCTATATCACCATTGTTTCTCATGGCTGAATAGTACTTCATGGTATACATATACCACATTTTATTAATCCACTCATGTATTGATGGGCACTTGGTTGTTTCTACATCTTTGCAATTGTGAGTTCGTGCTGCTATAAACATTCTAGTGCATATGTCTTTTTTATAGAATGTCTTTGGTTCTTTGTAATGGGGTTGTTGGATCAAATGGTAGTTCTACTTGTAGCTCTTTGAGGTATCTCCATATTACTTTCCACAGAGGTTGTACTAGTTTGCAGTCCCACCAGCAGTGTGTGAGTGTTCCTAGGTCTCTGCATCCACACCAACATTTATTGTTTGGGACTTTTTGATAAAGGCCATTCTCACTGGAGATAAGTGATACTGTGGTTTTGATTTGCATTTCCCTGATGATTAGAGATGTTGAGCATTTTTTCATGGGTTTGTTGGCCATTAGTCTGTCTTCTTTTGAAATGTTTCTGTTCGTGTCCTTTGCCCACTCTTTGATAGGGTTGTTTGATTTTTTTCTTGCTGATTTTCCTGAGTTCTATATTCTAGTTATCAGCCCTTTATTGGATGTTTAACATGTGAATATTTTCTCCCATTCTGTAGGTTGTCTGTTTGCTCTCATGATAGTTTTCTTGGCTATGCAGAAGCTTTTTAATTTGATGAGGTCCCATGTATTTATTTTTGTTGTTACTGTGATTGCCTTTGGGGTCTTCTTAAATTCTTTGCCTAGGCCAATGTCTATAAGAGTTTTTTCAACATTTTCTTCTGGAATTTTTATGGTTTTACATCTTATATTTCAATCTGTTATCCACCATGAGTTGACTTTTGTGAGAGGTGAAAGGTTCAGATCCTGTTTCTACATGTGGTTTCTACATGTGACTTCTACATATGGCTATCCAGTTTTCCCAGCACCATTTATTGAAAAAGGATTCTTTTCCCCAGTATATGTTTTTGTTTGCTTTGTTACAGATCAGATGGCCATATGATGGTTTTATATTTTGGTTCTCAGTTCTGTTCCCTTGGTCCATGTCTCTGTTCTTGTGCCAGCACCATGCTGTTTTAGTTACTATAGCCTTGTAATATAGCTTGAAGTCTGGTAAATTGACGCCTCTCAATTTGTTCTATTTTTGCTTAAGATTGCTTTTGCTATACAGAGTCTTCTCTGGTTCCACACAAAGCATAGAGTTATTTTTCCTAGATCTATGAAAATGATGTTGGTATTTTAATAGGTATTGCATTGAATCTGTGGATCATTTTGGGTAGTATAGACATTTTAACAATGTTGATTCTGCCACCTCACAAGCATGGTATGATTTTCCACCTGTTTATGTCCTCTGTTATTTCATTCCTCAGTGTTTTGTAGTTCTCATTGTAGAGGTCTTTTACCTCCCTAGTTAAATATATTCCTAGGTATTTTACTTTCTTTGTTGCTATTGCGAAGGGTATTGAGTCTTTGATTTGGTTGAGTTTGACTGTTGTTGACATATAGGAATGCTCTTTTGAAATTTAAATGTGAGATATAGATGTTCTAAATTCCTGACATGATACTTTCTTAATAAGTATTAATCTTCCTCTTTCCTTACTTTTTTCAGAGGTATTTGGTGAGGACCCAATGAATTAATGTGTTGAATCATAATAGGTGAAGAGTTCAAATAGGATTCAAATCTTATCTCTGCTACTTAACAGCAGTGTGACCCTGGGTATTATATAGTCTTTTGGAATAGTTTCTTATTTTGTAAAATAAGAATAATCATTCCTAGTTCATGCAATTTTTTGTGAGGATAATGTGAAATGTATATAAATTTCTCTGTGCTGGACCTGGCATCTATCATATGTTACTAAGATATTATTAAAATACTTTATTCCAATTTTTATCTATGGTTTGACTTATGTTCAGTGTCTCCTAAGATATTTTCCAAACAAGATTTTAAGTTTCTGGAAGGTACCCAGATTTGACTGCTCATTGAACTCTGTAGCTCAACCTGGAATTGTGTTATGTCCATAGTGCCCTTACTTGTTCAACTTAAGACTGGGAGAATAACTGCCTGTGATTTTTGATCTACTCACCTGTCAGCTGCTACCCCTAGGATAGTCAGTGGCAGCAACAGGTTTGGTAAATCATTAACTGTAATTAAAGCTAAGTCAGATTCATGCATTGTCCAAATATAATATCATAGCAATTATGTGACTAGAACCTTGTGAAGGATTAATGACAAAAGAAGGCACATGTTTGTGTAACATGCATCCATTTTTTTTTGTACTATGGCCATATCTACTGTATTTCTTTTAAAAAAAATGTATGTGTGTCTGTGGTCTACTATGAGTGTCATGAAATGCAGCCCACTACTTAGATGTCCCTGACACATGCTGAATGCTCCGTAATGACTTCATGATGACTAGTTTTAAGGAAGAAAATAAAATTAAAAGAAGAAAAGAAAGGAACTGAACATTAGCAAAGGCAGCAAAAGGTTGGAGAGATGGTGAATACCACGAGAGACAGCGTTGGCCATTGCTTTTCTAACTTTTATATATTGGATCTGTTAGTATCATTATTTATATTATAGTGCTTGTTTTTTTTTTTTTTTGAGACAGAGTCTTGCTTTGTTGTCCAGGCTAGAGTGAGTGCCGTGGCGTCAGCCTAGCTCACAGCAACCTCAAACTCCTGGGCTCGAGCGATCCTTCTGCCTCAGCCTCCCGAGTAGCTGGGACTACAGGCATGAGCCACCATGCCCGGCTAATTTTTTATATATATATCAGTTGGCCAATTAATTTCTTTCTATTTATAGTAGAGATGGGGTCTCGCTCTTGCTCAGGCTGGTTTTGAACTCCTGACCTTGAGCAATCCGCCCGCCTCGGCCTCCCAAGAGCTAGGATTACAGGCGTGAGCCACCGCGCCCGGCCAATAGTGCTTGTTTTAAAATACTGTCTTTTAAAAAGCTCTATAGCTGTGGCATATTTAAAGATATACTTTTTAAGCTACTAAAATCAATTATTTGGGAGCAAGAAGGATAATTTAAAAATAACACACTCTGGCCGGGCGCGGTGGCTCACGCCTGTAATCCTAGCACTCTGGGAGGCCGAGGCGGGCGGATTGCTCAAGGTCAGGAGTTCAAAACCAGCCTGAGCGAGACCCCGTCTCTACCATAAAAATAGAAAGAAATTAATTGGCCAACTAATATATATAATATAAAAATCAGCCGGGCATGGTGGCTTGTGCCTGTAGTCCCAGCTACTCGGGAGGCTGAGGCAGGAGGATCGCTTGAGCCCAGGAGTTTGAGGTTGCTGTGAGCTAGGCTGACGCCACGGCACTCACTCTAGCCTAGGCAAGAAAGCGAGACTCTGTCTCAAAAAAAAAAAAAAAAAAAAAAAAAAAAAAAAAAAAATAACACACTCTTAGCCAACCAGGAAGAAATAATATGGAAATAATTTTTTCCTGGTATTCTATAAAATAAAAATAAAATATACTGCAAAATTTTCGATGCTTTTCTAAATCTTACTTTTTCCTTCAAGATTTGCTTATGCAGCAGTGATTTTGTTGATGCTCTGTAAAATCTGTCATTTTATGAACTATCCCCGTGAGGTAGATCTCAGTGAACCCCTTGTTGATAAGAAATACGGAACACAGAAAGTTGAATAATTTGTCTTAGAATGTCACAAAAGAAGAAACAATCAGAATAAGATTGTTAAGGTTTAAGCCTCTCCTGCCTGATTTATTATTTTGTGCTTTTTATGTGGTTCTGTTTTTAGAGAAATTGAAAAGTAAATAGATTTAGGACCCGATGGCTGTGTATACATTGTTTTCAGACTAAAAGAGAGACAGACTTCCAATTCCTGTTATTTTTGTTTAACATATTTCTGAATATCTGTAAGGCTATTTTATGTAGCCTCAGCCAAATCAAATCTGATCCCTGTATTTTTCCTTTGTGTTTGGAGATATAGCAAAGTAATACAGTGTTTATTGAAATGAAAACTTGTATATGATTGTATGAATGTCTATGAAGTAAAGGCTGTCAAATTCAAGACTACTTGGAAAGATTGCATATGTTCTTCCCTGTCACACATTTGTAGAATTTGTTTTTAGGGTCAAAAATTTTGTTTTAGTCCTTTAGTAAAGAATTTCTTAATATTTTTAAGATCTCAGTTTCTCCTAAATACAATTCATAAGGTGCACTTTTCAGATAAATTCTTTGTAAAGTTAGCAAGAAAAAGAGATTATTTTCTTTTACTGTATCCCCAATCTCAATCTCTTTTTCATCTCTCTGTTTGTTTGTTTGTTTTTTAATTTAATTTTAGAGGACTGCTGAAGTATCAAACTAATTTAGATACCCACCCTCCTGGCTGTATCAATCTTAACCGAATCCGCTCTCAGAATAGTTCCTTACCAGAGTATCTCTCAGAACATATTCATGAAGCTTCCCCTGGAGGATTTCCAAAACCAGAAGAGCTTACCCAGAACACACTTGTGAAGATTTGTGTGGAAGAGCCCAGGTTCCAAGCTAATTTTCCACAGGTCAGATTCATTCTGTGTTTGATCTCTGCTAAGTCTATGTTTCCATACAATGGATCAACATTACATTTAAACATGTTTTTGAAGCTCTGTATTCATGTATAATAGGATATTTCAAGATATTTCCACAACAAGTTAGTACCTCTTATTCTATTACAGCTACCTGACAGTTCAAGGCAAAAGATCTGTAATATTAGAGAATATAGAAAATTTCTGCTTGACTGATCATTTAATCTTTGCATACTGCAGCACTGCTACTTGCTGCCAGAGAGATGACAAATGCATTCTCCCCATTTATTGAGAAAAGCATTGACAAAAGCTGAATAATAATAGGAGTAGTAAAAAAACTACTACTACTGCTTCTAATTATTATTATATTGTAGTCTAATATTGCATTATAATATTATGTATAATAGTACAAACAATAAGTGGTAAAAATCAATTTATTGAATGCTTTATATTATCAGCTGGGCACTGTGCTAAAATGTTCTGTGCACAATATTTACAGTGACTCTCTGAAGCCATTAATATCATCTTCAATTTTCTGATGAAGAAATTGTGCTTTAAACACATAAAATACTTTGACCAATGTCTCCAAGCTAGTAAGTGCATGTGTAGCATGCAAACCCAGGTCTTTGACTAAAACAATTGCTCTTTAAAAAGTTCTTCCTTAAGTACTCAGAAGTTATTAATAGTTCAGTAAGACCCCTAATCTTCCCTTCTACCTGTGAGAAATGTCGACATGCAAATTGGATATGTGGACCATGTACTCTTGGACTATACCAAGTTGAATAGTGATGTCAAATATCTGTTTTAAGAAGAGAAGATAGAGAAGTCAAAAGCTAGAATGAATTTGTGGATGACTTTGGGATAGTGTGCTAGTCTTATGTTTATTGTTTATTAATAATAATCCTCTAGATTTCTGTTGGACTCTAGAATTATCAGAACTTTTCTGAGCTTCACATAAGGCTGAATATTAGGCTGAATATTCACCATACAGTAGGTATGGTGAATCCCATTTTACTTATGTGGGACCTGATGCTCAAAGGGTAAGTGACTGTCCCAAAGTTGCAAGGCTGTTACACTGCAAAACTTGTCCTGCAGTGCACACTCTTCACAGTGTCAAGGTAAATGTCACCATATGCAGAAGAGGTATGATCTGTCTGCCTGGAAAAAGGAAGGTCTAGAACAACTATATAAATAAGATTTAATTTAAAAGGTGACCATTCAGATGAGTTTTAGTTGGAGGCCTCAAAGTGATGTGGATAATGTTAATATATTGTACACTTCTCAGAGTATGTAATTATCCTAGGACCAGGGTTATCCAGGCAGCACACATTCAAAATTGTCATGGTTTCCAAATTCTAAATGCTATCTTCTATTCTTATCATACTATGTAAAAGCAAATTGTTAACAACATGGCTAGCATATTCCATTAAAAAATATATGGTATACATATTTAACATTATATGCACACATTATATGTATGTATATTATGCATATACATTATGCACATTGAAAATCTAGGATTTTCTTTTTTTAATAAACATTGGATTGGTATTCTTTTTTCCTAAAATCATCCTCAGATTTACCTGAAATTTGAACTTCCCTTTATTCTTTAAAGAAAGATATTGTGTATATACCTTATACATTTGTGTGCATAAAAGGATTTATGAAGGAGTGTATACTTAATTGTTAATGGTAGTTACACCTGGGGCATGGATTTGAAGGTAGAGTTTTGACATTGCTTTCTTTTTTATTAGGTCATTAAACGTGAAATGTCCGATTTTGAATCAAAAGTTTAGTTTATTATATCTCAAACAAGAAACAGTACAATTAATCAAAGTATATGTCTAAACTATTCACACAGTTTTGTCATCTTTTTTTTTTTGAGACAGAGTCTTGCTTTGTTGCCCAGGCTAGAGTGAGTGCCGTGGCATCAGCCTAGCTCACAGCAACCTCAAACTCCTGGGCTCAAGCAATCCTACTGCCTCAGCCTCCCGAGTAGCTGGGACTACAGGCACGCGCCACCATGCCCGGCTAATTTTATATATATATATTAGTTGGCCAATTAATTTCTTTCTATTTTTATAGTAGAGACAGGGTCTTGCTCAGGCTGGTTTTGAACTCCTGACCTTGAGCAATCCGCCCACCTCGGCCTCCCAGAGTGCTAGGATTACAAGCATGAGCCACCACGCCCGGCCAGTTTTGTCATCTTAACAGTAGCTTGTTTATGACAGCAGTGAAAAAGCCTGGAGAGCGAGTGGTGATGAAATTGTGACAGGCATTTTTTCACAGCTTGTTGAGAATTGAATATTTTTTCTTGTAAGAAGTGGTCCAAAGTCTGGAAGAAGTGGTAGTCAGTGATGTAAGGTCTGGTGAATATGGTGGATAACAGAGAGTTTCTAAGTCCAGTTTCTGTAATTTGAGCAGCATTATTTGTGCGACTTGTGGTCAAGTGTTGTCTTGTAAGAGGACTGGCCTGTCTATTGACCAATCTTGGCTGTTTAATTGCAAGCATCCTGATCACTTCATCCAATTGGTTGCAGTAGGTATCTGCTGTAATCTATTGAGCAGGTTTCATGAAACTCTGGTGGATAATACCAGTGCTGAACCACCAAACAAACACCATTAGCTTTTTTTTGATGAATATTTAGTTTTGGATTATGTTTCAGCACTTTACCTTTATCCAGTCATTATGCCAAACACTTGTGATTGTCAAAAAGAATCTATTTTTTTTTATCACATGGAACAATATGGTATAGAAATGTTTCACCTTTGTGTCATGACAGCAAAAAAGGCAAGCTTCAAGATGATTTTTCTTTTAATGTTTGTTTAATTTATGTAGTACCCATCTGTTCAGCTTCTTTACCTCATCAATTTGTTTTAAATGGTCTAGTATTGTTGAAATAATGACATTAAACCTTGTTGTTAATTTATGTGTAGGTTAAGATGAATTCGCTTCCACTACAGTTTTTAGTTTATTGTTATCTACCTTGGTCTCAGGTCGTTCATGTAGCTTATTTTTAAGATTAAAATTAGCAGAATGGAACTTGTTAAACCATCAATGTACTACTGTTCATTAGCCACATCCTTTCCAAATACTTTGTTGGTATTTTGAGCTGTCTGTGTGTATCAGTTTTACAACAGAACTCATATTTGAAAATAATATAAATTTTTTACTTATCTATGGTTGTACTAAAACTATTCTAAAAAATTTGAAAGATAACCACAAGTCAGAATGTGCCTTCAAAAGAGTGAGGATGTACCTTTACAATAAAAATAAAACAAGAAGTGTCAAAGTGACACAGATATTAACTGTCAAACTTAGTACTTAAGGAAATCGGACATTTCATACTTAATAACCTATATTTTATACTTTAGTTTTGTATGAATATGTTGCATTGAGCATTTGTCATTTTTTACTCATTTTCATTATATTTTATTGTTTAAAATACACACTAAAGTATTCGTATTGTAATGGATAAATAAGCAATTGGGTAGGGTATAGTTTCCTACAAGTACTTTTTGAAATATATTTTCAAAACTTCTCCCTCAGACTTGGCTTTGGATTTCTGGACCTTTGTGCCTATACTGTGCCGAAAGACTTTACAGGTGTATCCGGAGCAATAAGCCAGTCACCATCATATCAGTCATAAGTCATCCTTCAGATGTCATAGAAATCCGAATGATCAAAGAAAATTTTAAAGCAAGACCTGGCCAGGTGAGTCAGTGATCAGCAACTTTTAAAATAGCCTTTAATCCTTATGTAATTTTTGACAATGTGCAGACATAGCATCATTGGAATAGTTGAATTTCTTTCTTGGTCATTTAAAAATTATCTGTTTGTTGCTTTTTAGTATATTATTCTACATTGTCCCAGTGTGTCTGCATTAGAAAACCATCCATTTACCCTCACAATGGTAAGAAACATGTCTCTTGATTTTTTTAAATTTCTAGGTGCAATGTATTTTTTTCCTTTTTTGCATCTTATTTCATCATAAAAATTATTCAAAGGTATCACAATATCTTTAATGTTTAAGAAAGTCATCCTTTTACAAGGAGAATAGTCATCTGTTCAGAAACTTTGTAACTATTAATTTTTTATTATTTTCTGGCACCTTACATAATTTAGGAAGTAGTGTATTCAGAATTACTAAAACTTATTGATTCAAAAATGCAGAAAATTTCTTGAATATTTGCTTTTTTTCTTTTATGAAGTATATATGGAAATTTAATATGTAATATGTACACATTTTTCTTTAGAAAGATTGAATTTAAGGAAAAAGAAGATATTCTCGGTTGAAGTGAAAACATTTAGAAAATCCAGGCAGTGTTTATAGTAAAGATAAAGCCCAGTATAATTGGCATCCAGGCTATGTATAGGAGAGGAAATGGAAAATAAAGTTGAAAAAATAAAATGGAGTCATTAATATAGGGTGGGTGGCTAGCTAAATAGTGAGCACCATCAAATATGTTTAGCCTATCAGCATATTGATAACTTTATTTTTTGCATTGTAAAGAATATAAGCCCATTATAAAAATTCAAACAATTCACAAATATGAGATAAAATATTAATAGATACTTTAAAAAATTTCCTCTACTTCTCAATTCTTTTCTCCAGAGTTTGACATATATCTTTCCAGATATTTTTCAATATTCTTTGACATATACAAGTGTCTGACATTTGTTTGCTGGATCATATCATTCTGTAACTGGCCACTTTCACTCAATGATACATTATGCACAACTTCTAATGTTACTGTATTTGTATATGCTTCCTTCTTTTTCATGACTATGTAATGTTCCACAGTAGGAAAGTACTGTTAATTTGTTTAATCTTCCCATTGATGAAGGATATTTAGATTTTATTGAATTTCTAATGAAGGTAATTGAAAACAAGAGCCACATGTTTAAATGTATGCTTAAGAAAAATAAAATTAAACAAGTTATTGGCGGGGGCAGAAAAATAACTGGTGTTAAAGTGCTGAGATTTGGGGGAGGGGTTGTATTGGGAGTGGGAGTCACTTTCAAATCGGATGTATTAGTCAAGTTGAAAACTCTGAAACCTTAGACAACTTACTATATCTTTTTGTATATTTGATTCTTCAGTGTAATATTGGGATAAATATACTGACTATTTATAGATTTACTGTGGGTTTAAGTGAACCACTATAAGTAAAGCACATAGAACAGTACCTGGAACATAGATAAGGTCATATCAGATACATATAAATACATATTAACAATTACTATGAGTTTTTTTTTTTCTGTGTGAATTTTCCCCTTGAGAATATATGCTTGTGAAGATGGCTAGGCCCGAAAAATCTGAATTTAAGGGACAAAAGAGACAGAAAGAAATTGTCAAATCATCAGAAAAAAAAAAACAACTATCTATTCAATAGTGTTTCTTAGAAAGAGAAAAAATACTTTTGCTTCATTTGCTCCAACTTTTTTTTTTTTCATTCTGTTTGTATGTAGCAAACTTGTTTATTAATGACTAAGGAAAAGTAGTTTGGCATCCAGTGAAATAATTAACAACATTCTGTTTCATCAAGAAAGATGGCAACACTGACCTACCACGGGGATGGAATTAATTTATAACTGTGATGATACATGAGTCCAGACACCCTTTCATCTGGTGCTGCATCATGGCTGGCTGGAGTGAGAGGGGAAATATACTGTCATGAGAAACAGTAACAACTTAATTGCCTGCATGGAATATAAAATTGAGACCTTAGAGCCTTTAGGACTCAACTCTTTTTAGGAATCAAGTAGCCATGTCATGTCCATTACTTTTCTAGGATACACGTGCCTTACAAGGTGGTTTTGTAAGATTACCCTTGTTCCATGAGACCAGCAGGAGGTCACTTGCCTAGGCGAAGAATTTATGACTAAGACCCCAATGGCAAATATAGCAACAACAAAAATAAATAAATGGGACTTAATTAAATTAAATACCTTTTGCACAGCGTAGGAAATAATCAACAGAGTGAATAGACAACCTACAGAGTGGGAGCAGGAGGCTTGGCAACTCTGGTTCGGAAACCTTTGGATGTAGGCTTTAACCTGAATATTTTACTTCTAAGACATGTTTCCATTTGTCTGCCTGCATACACCCCATATATGAAATTGGTAACATTAAAAAAAAAGGGAGAAAATACACACATAAATTTGTCTTTATTTAAGTAGTTTAATAAATGTGGGTTAATCTTGGGGTCATAAGAAATTTATTTCAGAAATTAGCCTTTTCTTGTTTTGAGACTTTATGTTGATAATTGTTTCTTCACCATAGCGTTAAATAGAGAATATGGGATAAGAAAAGAAAGCAGTTGCTGAATGCCAAGTACAGAGAAGAGTGGGCTTTTTGGTCTTTTTTTCGCATAAAAAATATTTTTTAATATATAGGAAAGTAGAGAGAATAGTAAAATGAACCCCCATGCACCCATCAACTAGCTTCAACAAGAACAGAGAAACTTTGCTTTTTAGTATATATTCTATCACGGAAAACTTTTATGCTCTCTTAAAACAGAAAATCAAAGAATTTTTCATTGATGGCACATGCTGAGTAGAAGCATCTAGATCTAATCTCTTTCAGCTTGCCTAGGCCCCTTTCACAGGGCAAAAGGAGAAATACAAAGGAAGTGGTATGTAGAACCTGGAGGGCTTTGAGCACATGCTTCCTGTGGCCTGACCTGCTTCTTAAAATTCCTGTGGCCTGACCTGCTTCTTAAAAGGTGATTTTGGCAAGAGCTGTGACAGCCCTGGAGCTGGCTTGAGGCACAGATCAGAGGAAAAGAGGGAGGAAGGAATGTAGGGAATAGACAGATGGAAAAGGAGCTAGAGGTAGGAAAGGGTTGAGAAAGGGAAACCAAATTAAATGTGAAATAAAATGGCATAAATATTCACACAAAAGCATGAACTTTAGAATAAAGTTCCAGCTACCTCACTTAGTGGTGTCTGTGTCTGTGAGTGTATCTGTGAGTGTATCTGTGAGTGTCTGTGTCTGTGAGTGTATCTCTTGACATCTCTAAGCCCAGTTTCATCATCTGCAAGAGAGTGCTATTGTTAGTATAATGATACTTATCTGGAAGCGATTTTTGTTAATATCGGTTTAATAAAATAATATGTGTAAAACCTTTGTTACATGATTGGTGGTTGATACTTGGTAACTACCTTATATTTACTTTTGTAATAAAATATCTGCTTTTAATTTGGATTCTAGTCTTCAGTTCTGAAATGATACTTTTTTGAGAGGCAAGTACAGGACATGAGCATGTAGTTTTTCAACCAGAGAGAAGCCCTGGGAATATTAGTCTCAGTCATTTGAAAATCTGTCATGTAGATAAAGAATTTGATTGTTTTTCCCTTGGGATGCCAAGGTGTAGAAATAAAACTAACAGGTAAAAATTTTTAGGAAAATAAATTCTGATTTACTATAATAAAGACATTTCTAAAAATAAGACTAGTCCGGAAATTATAAATAGCTATCTGTCTCACAGGAGTGTTTGCAAGGATGATTGTACTAGATCAGGATTTTTCAACCTCAGCATTGTTGACATTTTGGGTCAGGTAATTCTTTGGTTTGGTGTGTTGTCTTGTGCATTATAGGATGTTTAGCAGTATCCTTAGCACTAATGCCAATAGTACCCCATATCTGTGATTTGCACAAGTTTCTCCAAACACAGCCAAATGTCCTCTGAGGGGCAAAATCACCCATACTTGAGAGCCACTCTGCTAGATCAGTAGTTGTCCAATGTATCTTACAGTGCTCAAGGGCTCCAATATGTTTTGGAGGCTGCTGTAAGAAGGGAGAATTTAGGAGGCAGTAGAGAAATTGAGAGATTGGAGTGCTTAACTTGTGTTCTGGGGATTCCAATCTCACATCAGTGAGAATAGCCCACCTTCAGCTGGCCTGCATATGAGCATTCTAACAAAATACTCATGAGCAATCATCTAAAAATATTTTTTGCTTACTCACTTAATTTTTTTTGAATTCCATGAAAATTATTTTGGTTACCATGAACGAGTTCCTAAATACTGTCAGGTTATGTAGGTCTTTGAAAAAGAACTTGATTATTTTTCAAATTCAGAATTATTTTTTCATATTTACTGGCATCAATTCCAAGTAATAGTGTTTAGATATGAATCAAAAGGAAAAGTAGGATAGCAGTATAAAGATCCAACAACTTGATCAAGAGTTAAAATGATACCAAGGTCACCTCAAGGACTTGACATTTTGTCATGTGAATGAAAGAGTATTTATTTTCTATGGAATCCCCATATGTGGAGATAGGAACAAAAATACATTGTTTTTGGAGAACGCATATTGGTTTAGTGACTACTTTGGAAAATAAGATATGTGTTTGGATTGGTGGGAAGAGACAGGAGAGCTTTCCCTCACTTTGGGAAGCTCCTTTACATATGCAGGGCACCAGAGCCTCACTGCGGTTAGCCTCCTACCGCAAAAGATATCCATCACCTGGGCCTGAGTCTCAAGGTGCCCCAGAGAGGACTCAGCACTAAGGCTCTGAGTCCATTGCTAGCTTAAGATTCAGCTTTAAGGGTGTATGGGATGGAAGCAAAGAGGTTGGATGTCTGCAGTGTATATCCATCACAGTTTTTCTTCTTTCTTACTTTCTTCAATTAAAAAAAATGTTCATTCTTCCTTCTGCTTCCACAAGAATTTCTCACCAAAATGACAGAGAGGAGAAAGAAGATAATAGTAGCTAAAGCTGGTTGTGGAAGCCATTTTTTCAGTTCTCTTAAAGAAACATCGTTGTCTGAAAAAGAAAGGAAGGAAGAAGGAAAAGAAGGGAGGGAGGAAGAAAGGACATTTTTCTGTGACCTACAATAGTTTGGAAAATGTTGCTTAATATATTCCACTTCTGGAAAGCCATAGAACCTACTAATTCACTAATGGTTTTGGGGAGTTCTTGAATAAACAATCTCATTGAATTGTATTCACTCATTTAGTTAACACTTTCTCACTTTTTTACTTTTAGATTTTTGCATAGTCTCCTTACCCTGGGAACCACTTATTCCACTTATTTCTTGCACTTACTCACACGTTAAACACCACTCATTCTCTCTGCCTGGGAATTCCTACTCATCCTTCACCTCTCATCTTAGTATCATTTCTATCAGATTTACGTTTCTTGACCTTTTCATCTTTGAGCATCCTGTGTACTCTCTTCAACACCGGTGTCATTAAATTATTTGCTTAATGCCTGTCCTCCTTTTGGACCATAAGCTCCATGAGCCCTTTCAAAGATGAATTCATCACTCAGTATTGGGTACACAGAGTAACCCAATGCATATATGTTGAGAGAGTGAAAACCACCTAATATATAATTAGTGTTTGGGACCTAGCTTGAGAAATGTTTTATGGATATATCTTCTTTTCTTCTATCTCTTTGTAGCACACTCATACTTGGAAGGTCAAGCTAGAGAAAAGGATAAGTTGGAGGGATTAAGAAGATAGGAGAAATACTGCCAAAGTGGCTCCTTTAGTTAGAGTAGACTTGCCGGTTGGGTTCTGAGTCTAATATTTGAGGTTATGAGATATATATATATATATATATATATATGTATATATATATATATATATATATATATATATATATATATATATAGCAGAAAAGAAGAGGAGGAATGTACCTATGGCAAAGGCAGCTAGGGAAGAACCACCAAACACAAGTAGACACAATTTGTGGGTTACATCTGGTCTGAGATAGGGGGGTCATTTTTCACTTCCCCTCCCCCATTATGAGGGCTAACAACAAAGAAAAATTATTTGTTCCTAAACTCTATGCTTATCTGACATATTCTACCAATATTTCTTAGATTTGCCTAGCGACCTGTAGGTTGAAATAGATCTTGACTATATAAGGTAAAGTTATGCATTCACATTTGCTCATATTTTAAACATCATCTTTTGTATGTTTTACTTATGCCTTATTAAGCTTCAATTCAAGGTACTGTATAACTGTTTTTTTTTAAAGTCTCACAGATATTTTAAATTGTTACAATAGTTGGCTTCCAAAAGAAAATTTAAAGCAAAGGAAATTATTTTTATCCAGCCATCTGTTTACCACGTATTTATTGTGTGTAGGCTGAGGAAATGGTTTATAGTCTTGCCAGATTTGGGGAGTTGCTAGTTGGCTCATTCATACTATCCCTCAAGGGAGTTTATTTTTTTCATAAGTGAAAAAATAGGCAAATCTTGCTGCTGCTTGGAAATAAATTTGAGTACAGCAAATATTTCTAAGCTAAGTTTTACATTATGCTATTATGTTAATTTACTGTCTTTTCCTGCCATTTCCTTCTTTGTCCAATTATTTCTATTTGGGACTTACATGCAAAATGCAAGCTTTCAAACATTTTCATTGCATAGTTGTGTTAAGGGTTCCTTTGAAGTAAAACAAAGCAATTTCCCATATAGTGATTTCCAATAAAAAGTGTATATCCCATTTTTGTCAAGGATAATAATACTTACTAATGAAGTACCTAAGGGGTTCTTTCATAGCCTTTGCAAATATTGTTTTATTTAATTCTTACAATATTCCTATGAGACATGTGCTGTTAACTCCATATGATGCAGGAAATAACGTGACTCAGAGATTAAATAACATGCCCAAAGTCACACAGCTAGTTGGTGGTAGATGTGAGATACAAACACAGACCTACCTGCCTGAAAGGCATGTTTCTAGTTATTCTGCACTGTCTCTTTCCTGCCCATTCATGTTCCGGGCTTTCATATTTCTGCTACTCCTGTTAATTTTGGATATCTATGTTGTTGGAATCAGAAAACAAAAATAAATAAATAATTACCATTTAGGAGAGAGAGACTTAATGAAACTGTAAAAGTGTGTTTTCAAGAGAAATATGCCACAGATAGCTTTGGATTGTCCATACTGCTAAGCTCTTTTAATGTTGTGGAGAGGTGAAATTCAAATAAATTTCCCTGCTTGAAAAAGTCTAATGCTTATTTTCATACACTGTACCAGTGTTAGGGAGAATCCGAATAAAATATGCAACTATCACAAATTCAGTAGCTCGAGTTTTATCTCATTTTTTAAAATGGAGATTAAGCTTTTAAAACTGAAAATACAACTTCAAAATATAATAGATAAGGCTTAGAAACACTATTTCAGTCAAAGAAAAGCCAAGCTTTGAGCACTGATTTATTAAGAATCCAAAGGTTGGAATTTTGATTACTTAAAGTGCTTCAGCATTTCTTCTTGATGACACTGACTTTTCTGTACAAGGAAGATGTTTTACTTTGATGGGTTTTCCCAGGAAGCTATGATTGTTTTCTGCTGGGGCAACTGCCTTCTCTCAGGGTGGAACCTCAAGCACACGTTTGCTGACAAGATTGATGGAAATCAGAGGGCATTGTGTACTAATACACCATGGATTTTGGAATCCTACTGCTTGGGATGGAGGCCTGGATGCCCCACTTACTAATATTATGACTGTGGACATGAGAGTTAACATACTTAATTGTTGTTTTACCTCTTTATAGAATTTGGTTAATAAAGGCAACTTGTCTATGGAATTGCTCTGAATATTAATTAAAAAGATATAATCCAATGCTAAGCATGGTGCTTGATATATAGTAAGTTCTCAGTAAATGGATGTTGTTATGGCTGTCGTTTCAGATAGTGAATGAGGGACCAAGACATGGATTAAACTGAAAGTTTTTGTCTCATTCAGCAGTATATAATCACTGACGAAACTCTGGCCACCTGGTTTAGAAACAGTCATTTGGGGGACTGATGGCTTGCCTGTTATGGTTTACTAGCCTTAAGGATGAATCATGTCTTAGGCTGAGTTTCCTTGGAAACAGACTGGGAGACATTTTTGCATGCAGGAGGTTTGTTGGGAAGTGTGCTTAGGACAATGCCCAATAATGATAGACGGACTAAGAAGGCAAGGTAGAACTGGAACTGTGTGATATGGTCACAACAGAGGCCACAGGAGATTTGTCTAGAGCTCTGCATAAGAAATGATAGTTTAGAGTTGTCCTGTCTTGAAGTTAGAAGGCAAAGCTTTTGTACCTCCCAACTGACCACTCCTTGGATTTGTGATACTTCCAGGACAAGGCACTTAGATGTGGGCAAGAAAGCTTTCTTCTGTTAGCAATTCCTGGGAGGGTCTCAGCAGTGAGTCTGCAGTAGGCAATCCTTTCAGTGGCTGGATTGAGTGTTTTGATCCTGGAAGTTGGGAGGAAGGAGGAAATAAAGAGGATCTGAGCAGTGCACCACAGTGTCCACTGCAAGTGACATTTAAAAAAAAATAGCTTTGAGAGATAATTCTACTTTTTTAAAATTGGAAGTTAAGTTTGAGATGCATATAAATCCAAGATTATCTAAATTCATTGAACTTAAAAATTTGTAGCCCAAATTACAAATTTATTTTTGAAGGAGAGATCTAAAGCATAGATTGTTGAAGTGACCAAAGTAACCACAATAACATAATTGATAACAAAGTTGCAATCAGAATCTATGTTTACTGATTCTTCTCCTTTTTTAGACCTTTATTGACTTAAAACCTGAATAAAATTTTACATTTTGTTCTTCAACTATGTGGTAAATCTCTGCCTGTATTTTCTAGCTGTGCTCTGTAAATACCAAATTTTAGATTTCTACCAAAACAAATCTTTTATGAAAGTATATGCTCTCACCTAATTTAGGTGTATAAATCAGAGATGATCAGAAAAAGCCCAAACTTAAGAGAGCATGAAACCTATTGTTTACTACAAAATGTAGAATCTGTTCATATTTAGCTGAGGTAGACATTATGTTCATTACTATTTTTCACGGATTCTCAATTATAGAATTTCAGAATCTGCCTTTTAAATAGTAGTAATGGATTGACTCATACATGGATACCTCTATATCCCTCTATTATTATTTTAGTCAGAAATAAACATGTGCTTTCCTGACATCTGTATTCTAAGTTGTGTGATTCATTATTTTTGAGCTTGGATAACCTGATTTCACATATTTTTCCATGAGTCAGAGGCATGTCTAGCTGTTAGTTTGTTATTGTCTGTACTTTTACATAGCATGCCTTCCCTTGCCATCGTTTTTCTGCTTTGTGTTTTTAATCCCTCTACCAGTCACTTTGAGAATAGTTTTTCCAGTTTTCAATGAAAACCAGACAAGAACGATCATGGGTCTCTCAAAGATTGGCAGCTGTTTATTATTATTTATTTAATTCCATGGGTTTAAATACAACCAGGAAGTCTGCAGCAGCTGTTTTGATCTCTGGTCTTGCTTTCTCATCTATTTAACTCTTAAAAATTTCTTTACTATAGTTTCACAAATCTTTTGCTTAGAAAGCTTAGAAGCTCTGCTGGGACAGATGATAGATTAGCATGGCAACAATGTGTGTGAACCAGAAACCAAGCACAGTGGTGAAAATGGCCTCAGAAGATCATTAATGTTCATGAAACATAATAGGACATCTGAGCTCTTTGAGAATTAAACATCATCTAACTGCTCTAGTTTGGCTTTTTTCCAGGGGAAAAGAAAATATTTCCTCACTGCCTAATGAGAGCCTGCATGATAAATATGAACTTAAATAGGTCAATGTATTCAGACTGAATCTATTGCTTAATATTAAGCTTGATATATTCAATCCATATTTTTGGATGCCTCTTTTTACTTAGGTACCAAAGAGAAAATAATTAGTAAAAAGCTCTTGATTGGTATCTCCTTTGGTGACTGCTCCATTTCTCAGCTCTTCATTCCCTTTAGTTTCATTCTTTCTTAAATCAGCTAACTTTGACCACAGCAGTAAACTAGAACAATCCCAAGATCAGCAATGGCCATGTTCTTGCTAAGTTCAATGGTTATTTCCCAGTCAGTCTTCAATGGGCTTGACCAATCATCAACACTTAATACTATTGATCATTCACCTTATTAAAGCCCTTTTTTCCTGCTCATCTGCTTTTTCTCCTAATTTTCTGGCTATTTTTACTCAGTCTTTTGTTGCTGTTCCTTGTCATCCCCATTGGCAGCAAATACTGGAACATACCAGTGTCCGTTCCTTGAACCTGCTTTCCTCTTCGAGCTATGCACATTTTTCTGGTAATCTCTCAGATCTTATTGATGCATCTCTATGCTATTGTGTCCCCAAATTTGTGTTTCCAGCCCTGATTCCAACTCTGAAATTCAGGTTCATATCTCCAAGTATCTATCAGACATTTAGGCCTTTAGGTTTTAACCCTGACTGATAAGGAAGAGTTATAAGGAAATCACTGGAGAGTCTGAGTAGAGAAGTGACATGCTGTGGCTTACTTATTAACAAGATCACTCCGGCTGCTGTGTTAAAAGCAGATGAAGGGAAGTGAGAGCAGAAGCAGGGAGTCTAGTTAGGAGGCTGTTGTGGTCATCCAGGTGAGATATGATGACGGTTTTGAGCAGGGTGGTGACAGTGGAAGTGGTGTGATGTGGTCAGATTCTGAATATATTTTAAAGGTAGATTAACTAGGATTTCTTCCCTAGATTGTATGTGGGATGTGAAAGGAAGAGGAGTCAAGGTTGACTCCCAAGGTTTTGGTCCGAGCAACTGGAGTGCCATTAACAGGGAAGGGTCGGGGTGGGGAGGAGCTTCTGATGGAAGTTTGTAGAACTCAGTTTTAGACACGTTATTTGAAGATGGCACTTAGCGTGCTTTCATTAAATATTTGTTCAGTGAACCACTGGTATCTCAGCCCTGCCTTCCACTACCAGTTATTTCTGCATCTATAGCTCTTTGTATTCCACACCTACTTGTCTTTGGGTTTGTGGGGTTATAGTTACTTGGCTTGTGCTCAGGCAGAATAAATCTGAGGGTTAAATTACCCCACATGTGGACATGAACACAATTGTTTTTTACTCATGAGCCCCAACCTTAGCTACCTCCTACCGCCTCTGAGACTGCCCTTGTCCAGTGTTGCGATAGAAAGATGGGCTTTCTTCCTAAGGTGACCCCTTTTTGAAGGTAGTGGGATTTTGGCTTCATTTGTTTTGTTCAGTCAGTTCCCAAACCACCCTGTCATCCACATTTCACCTTTCAAAAATTTGTTGACCTCTCTCCATTGTTGTTATCACTCCCCATGTTATCTTTTCCACTGTGGTTTTGTAACCTTAAACAGGCATTTTAGTGTTTTCTTTTCCTGAGGGACTTGACATAAACGCACGCCTTCAATCTAAGTTAACAAAATTTCCATGTACATACTCTTCCAGGATATTTCTTTTTTAAAACTGAGTTTTTCATTCAAATATACAATTAAACACTATTTTTTCTGTCAAATAAACATGTAAACATTAACATTTTATGTTTGTCAAAATTTTTACTGTCACGATGTTGCATTAATTGTGATGGATTCTGTGCTCCTGGCTCATTTTCTCTCAGACTTTTGAAACAATCCTCATTTGTGAAATTACAAGAGCTCCTAGCACAGTCTCTGGAACATTTTGGACACTCAATAAATATTTGTTGACAGTATCAATAAATTGTAGAAGAATTGCCCATATTTGATACCCTTATTCATTCTTAGGTTAATTCTCTAGTATTTTATTCAACTGATATTTACTTAGTTCAACAGATATGTATGTATTCAACTGATACCCTTTATGTGTAAGGTGTCTATGGAATATATAATAATGATTTATAAATAGTTCTTGATCTCAAAACATTTACAGTTTATGAACCACTTCAGTACGGTGCTCACCGGCCACGAAACCTTACCCACAGCCGGCACTCACAGTCCGCACAGATAGTTTGTGCTGTGCATTGATGACGAATCCGTTTTGCTCTTGTGTGATGAGGAAAGCTTTAAAGCACTGAAAGCTTGTTTTACTTTACAGGCAGCTTTACTTGTAATGTAAATAAGAATAGGTAACATGTACATATATGTTTTTATTACGTTATTTTTAAATGTTCACAATTTTATTTTGATAAATGAAAAATTAGAAAAGTCATATCACGGCTGTCGGCTAAAGTCGCCGTGCGTGTTCATCTGTGGCTATTGACTGTAATCGATGCTCGTACCAAAGTGGTTAAAAAAATTAAAACAAAAAAAATTAAACAAAAGTAAAGAGGTAGACTATAATAAGGGGCATAAAAGTCATACAAATAATTTGAAGGGTCAGGGAAATGAAGAATTTTCTAGGCAGAGAAAATCAGGATGTCTTTATGAAATGGTGGCATTTGAGATAAGCCTTGAAAATTTGCTAGGGTTCAACATGAAATGGAAATAATGTCATGCCAAATGAGTAGACTAGTAAAAGTGGAGAGATGAAAGGACAGGAAAATGTATTAGTTGATAAGTGTTGATTTAGCTGCATTAGAGTGAATTAAGGAGAAACATGGATTATAAAGCTGGAAAGAATTTGAAATAGATGTGGTTGGCCATAGACCATAAGACAGAAAGAATATGAGTGTTTTCCACAGGGAGACACGAAAGGTTAATCAATTGGAGGTTGCTGTAATCAGATGTTTTTCTTGGCAAGATTATTTGAAAGGACTTTAAAATTGATTGAATGCTGGCTGCAAGAGAAATAGGTGATGTTACTCTGAGATTTCCGCCTCTGTTCTGAGATAGATGGAGGTTCCATTTCCAGATATAGGAGAATCAGAAAGAGAAGATAATTTGGGAACTAAGATAACAGCAATTTTAGATATATTAAATTCAGAGTGATTTGTAGGTAGAAATGTTTGGCAGACAGTAGAATATGTGGAACTGGAGCTTGGGAAGAAGGGGTCAAAATAAAGACCTGACAAAAATAATTAAAGAACATCATATTCTGTGATCGGATTCTCAGGTTTTAACAAATTTGGTTAAACTGAAAATTTAGATGTTTCTATTTTTTAATCACTTGTGTTTATTATTGCATGGCTCTTGATTTAAAAACAATGAAAACCCACCAGAGCTTTTAAATTTCTTTTCTATGTTAAATAAATCCTTGTGCAGTGACATCATTTTTATATTTAGTTCCTAAACATGAGTTACACAATATCTTTTTATTCTTTGTTCCTTTCCTTTTTTTATTTGAATAGATTTAGGGAGTACCAGGGATTTTTTTGTTGCATGGATGAATTATATAGTGGTGAAGCAGGGCTTTTACCGTACCTGTCACCTGAATAGTGTCCCCTGGACCCAATAGGTAATTTTTGATCCCTCACCCATCTTCCATCCTCCCCCTCCCAACCTTTTCAACACCAAGGACCAGTTTTATGGAAGACAGTTTTTCCACAGACCAAGGCTGGGGTGGGGTGGGGTAGGGTGTCGTGGGTAGAGGAAGGGCAGTTCAGGAGGTGTTACGTGGCCATTTCCTAACAGGCCACAGACCAGTACTGGGCCATAGCCCCAGGGTTGGGGACTGTTATGCCACTCTGTATGACCAGGTATATACATTGTTTAGCTCCCACTTATAAGTGAGTACATGTGGCATTTGTTTTTCTGTTCCTGAGATACATTTTTGTGGGACTGTTATACAATCATTAGTTGTTTGTACACATTTAAAACCGATGCTATATTGAACAAATAATTGAAAGGAAAACTTATTTTCTATAGGATATCAAAGTACACATTCCTCTAGATCTGTTAGTATAGTTAAATTCTGTCACTTTTTATTTTTCTTATTCTTAAACTTCGGTGATATATGTTCTGGTATTTAAATTAAGATCAACATGAATCCATTGTTTACATCTAGCAAATTAAAATAAGATTCAGCAGTATTTTAATGTTTACAGTTAAATTATACTTTTAAAATATTTTAAAAATTATAAACATAGCAAAGGCTTATAAAAAATTTAAACATATATGTGTATGAAATAATTATGAGAATCCTAATTTTCTCTGTCTTCAATTTTACCTCCCAAGAGTTAACATTCCTAATAGCTTATTATATATTCTCTTCAATTTTTTTCTATACATGGAGAAAAGCACTACTATCTTTTTATTTTAATTTCAACTTAACTACATAGTATTCTGTAACTTTTTTAGCTGAAAAATTGCCATAAGCATATTTTTTATTATGTTCTATGAGAAACAGTATAGCTATAAATATCACTACTTTTATTATTTCTTTCCTTTGAGAAGTTTTCTGAAACTATTAAAAAGACAGTGAGAAAACATTAAGGAATTACTATACTCTGCTTTAGGCAATTTTAGTGAATCTCAATATTATTTGTGCAAAAATACTACAATGTGATTCTAAGATCTTCATTCATTTTTCAAAACATGTATGCTAAAGCCATTCTGTATGTTATTCAGTGAAGGCCTTCTTCAAATATGAAGTGATATGCTTGAAAGAGTATGTTGAAAAGTCTGCTGTTTGAAATCCTAGCTAGTTTGGGAAAGTATCAGTGACTTATGAAGGTATTATTCCCAAGAGGTTGAGAGAAACAATATTATGTTTTATCCATTCAAAACCAAACCAGCCTTTGAAGCTCTAGTGATAAGAAAAATGTTTACAGCCTCCTATGGAACCCAAGGAGATGTTAAATGTCATGTGTAATAACCTTTACAATGTCTCTCCTGAAAGAATAGAATAGAGATGTGAGTATTTGGTGAAATATACATTTTCTTTTAGAATACATTATGAGATTTATCAAGCCAGATGCACACTGAGGCACACAAAGACAAACTTATTTGCTTCCCATCCTGATATCTTCTTGGCTTTGATCATCTTGTCATAACTAGTGAAACAGATCTATTAATAGTTCCCAGTGAAGGACATCACATGGCATGTGGATGATTGGACTGGTAGCTGGGAACTTTGTTGTGTGTCTTGCTTTCTGAGAACTACAATTTTTGTTACACAGAGGCTCTGGCCAGCCTTAAGTAATATCAAGTAAAAATGGTTAGTGGTTTTTACAGGAAATATCATCTTATTTGGAGATTTACTAATGAAAAAATTGTTTGTTCTCAGGGTTATTAAAAACTAAAATGTAGCCGGGCGCGGTGGCTCATGCCTGTAATCCTAGCACTCTGGGAGGCCGAGGCGGGCGGATTGCTCGAGGTTGGGAGTTTGAAACCAGCCTGAGCGAGACCTCGTCTCTACTAAAAATAGAAAGAAATTAATTGACCAACTAAAAATATATATAGAAAAAATTAGCCGGGCATGGTGGCGCATGCCTGTAGTCCCAGCTACTTGGGAGGCTGAGGCAGGAGGATCGCTTGAGCCCAGGAGTTTGAGGTTGCTGTGAGCTAGGCTGACGCCATGGCACTCACTCTAGCCTGGGCAACAAAGTGAGACCCTGTCTCAAAAAAAAAAACGAAAAAACAAAAAAAACTAAAATGTAAATGAATTAGATACAGAATCACAACTATAAATGAAATAATGTCATTTTAATAATATAAGTAATGTTTAAACAATATCATTTTTGAAAATTTCAAAGTATTTTATACTATGGTTAGCACTAACAATCCTATAAGAAAGACTGATTGCAGAATGGTAGTTTTCAAATTTCATGTTACCTTAATTCCAATTTCTGAACATAGATCATGTGACTTTAGTTTATTTATAATTTA